>NC_032026.1:9032790-9114347 GCF_001865875.1 Lupinus angustifolius | reverse complement strand
GTCATATTCGGACACCACTATGTCACGATGTGTTCTCTCTCACATACAATATTCGATTCATTTCCTCAACAATCATATATCTTCACAAACATCCAAAAATAAAAATATTGGGTTTCTTAAAACCCAAGTTAACTCCAAAACCTTTGAGATGGTTTAGGAGATTCGGGTGGCATATTTGGACACCACTATGTCACGATGTGTTCTCTCTCACCTTAATGAAGTGTGCTTTAACTTGTCAACTACGGGTGAATTGGTTTCAAGGTTCGAACACCGAAATCTTCGTAACTACCATCATAAAAATCCGTTAGTTTCCGATATTTCTGAAATCGTTACCAAAATACTTAAAACTACATATTCCGATTTAAGACATTCTTTGATAATCTTACCATTTTAAAGTAAGTTATTCAAAGTATCATTTAAGAGTCTTATGAGGCATTCATGTACTCATAAACTTTAACATCTTTTTTAACAAAAGTCTCTATTTTTCCAACTTGTTCCAAGCCATGGTTTAAGGCTAAAAACAAATAGAAATACATACATTCTCATTTTTACAAAACATTTCCTAAAGGTTCCTTTGATTTTATCATCATCCCCTTTGGCTAAAACAACAAAAATATGTAATCGAACATTATAACAACTCTATGAACACAAGTTGTTCATGTTTTCAACAAACTATTTTCATGAGTTCAAGAACCACATCATTTTCGGTTTTGAAGAGAAAATGAGTTAGAAAGCGTTTTATAAAGTTTCAACGGTTGAATATGTTCTTGACATACTCATGAACAACATACTTAAATCTCATCAACATCCATTGGTTGAATGTTGAGAGATCAAGGATTGAAGATAGAAGAAACATAAGAGAAAATGAGAGAAAAATGAAGAGAGGATTTACCTTCTCTTTGCAATTTTGAAAATGGGAGAGTGTGAGAGTGAAGTGTGAAGTGTGGAGTGTTTAATGAGGGAAGGGAAATCAAATTTTCCCCTAGGCAATGATGAAAAAATCTCCTAGGGTGGCTAATGATGATTTCATGAGATTGGGTGATGTGAGGTTTGCTTTATGGAAAGGCAAATCTCGCATCCCAATACGAAACGACCACTTCACGGACACGTGCGAGAAACAAGCTCGAGTATTATCGGCTAATACTCGATCGGATATCATAAATCGCCCGATCTTACTATCCGATTAGAATTTCGGATTTCGGCATTCCGAGTGAAAAATATTTAGAAAGTAGGTATGGATCAGCTCAGGGTCTATCTTCACTCGAAATGTGATTACGAAGCCAATGGCGCAATCGGAATTTGATTCCGAGTTACGGAACTCAAAAACCACTTTTTGAGCCGTACCGAGTGGTTTTCGGCCCCGACAGTGGTTCAGAGCAGACTGTCTCCGAAAATTACCAAATTTTACCATAAAATAGGAAATAAAATTACAAGACTAAAACTCAACTAGAGTTTCGTCTAATTATTTACCGAAAATTCTCAGAAATTCATTTTCGAATATATAATTAATAACAATATTAATAAAATCTTATAATTCCAAATCGTAAAATTCGCGGTGTTACACTCTTCACTCTTCCCATACTCATGTAACAATGGAACTTCCCGGTGGTTGGAGGCTCCTCAGTCGCAGTTTGGTCAAACAAGTGGTATTAGAGTCGATGGTTCGGCTGGGACATGGTGGACTCAAGGGGGAGGGACCGGAAAGTGTGTGGTACCCATTCATTTTCAAAAATCATGGTGGACTCAAGAATTTTTTATATTGTTATTGCATCATGCTTCCACCATTCATTTTCAAAATTCATTGAATCTTGAATGAAAATAATATAAATGAATGGTGGATGATGTACTGAATGTATATAAATATTTACATTATTAATACTAGTGTGTTGACAACCATTATCGTGTCTATCAACCCGCTTTCCTATCATTTATAATGTATAGTTTGTATGTCATAAATGTCAAACATAATATTTTGTGTTAAATATTTGTAATATACAGTTAAATTTATTTGATTGGTGTAATGTTCTACATTAAAGACTAATAGTCATAATGTAAGAATAAAAAATAATTAACCAAATAATATGAGCATATATTAGGTAGAGAGAAACCTTAGGTTATATATAATTTTTTTTGTAAAAATTAGAAAATAGTAAGGGCAAAATAGGGAGTACCACAAATTACACCATGGTGGGTGATTATTTTAGATTTTCCCTTTATAAGTAGTATAGATATAGATATTCACTCTTCTTTTTGAAAAATATATATTAATTATTTTATGTGTGTATGAATGTCCAAATTTTAATATTTTTTGATGTTACATTTTTCTAACAAAAATCAACATAAAATATTCTTAACTATAGGAAAGTGACTTGCCAATAACTTTATGCAAGTAGAAAATAATATGGGTTACTCTTTTATAATTAGAACCATTTTCAAGCTCTGTTATTTGAATGATATAACATTTTTCTTTTAATATAAAATCATTTTTGTACTACGACACCAATCTTTCTTCACTTTTTAAGAAGAAAACAATAAAAGTTTGTCCACATACATTGAATCAAATTGCAATAACCTCATTCATAATATGATATTTTCTCTATTAATCGTGATGTATGTTTTCCTTGGTTGGGGAGGAGAAAATGAGAAAAGATAAATATGTGAGAAAGATAGTGGGAGAATAAAAGATGTAAGAATTATAATAGAGTTATTGTTTGGTATAATAGAAAAATAAAATAAAAACATAAAGAGAAGTAGTTGATTTTTTCATTATCCTTTATTGGTTGAATAGAAAAAGAGAATAGATAAATAATATGGTGTATAAAATTATAAAAGTTTCGCTAAACCAAAGAGAAAATAAAAATATAATTAATTATTGGATAACATTTTTAAATTTATTATATATTATATAATTTCTATTAATAAACTTAAGTGTTGATTTTAGTTAATTATTTTTACATCTCTTTTAATAATTCTAACTTTTTACCATACATATATATATATATATAAAAGATGCAATCAAAATTATATATGCATATCTTAATTTAATTTTATTAATTTTAATTCTTAAGTTTTTACTGATTGAATATACATATTGAATATAGTTTTTTGAAGACCATATTATTTAATTATTTTTGCCTCATCATAGAAATTCGTAAATATTATTATATAATTATGTTATTAGTAATAAATAATATAGGGACAAACTTGTTAAATGTGCTATTTCTCACGCTTTTTAGTAAGACTTACAAGTTTTTTCTCCATCTCCTTTATTGCTCTTCTTAACCAAATGAGGAATCTAAATCACTATATCAAAAAATTTCTATTTTTCTATACCAACTTAATGATATTTTGACAAATACCTAAATATGTTAGTATGTTAATTAATAAAAAACTAAATGAGGTATACTATTTATTACTATACAAAATCCTATTAAATTGAAATAGAAACATAGAAAATTTGTTAGTATAGAAGATTTAGATTCTCAAAAAGAGTTAAAGTAGTAAGAATCTCTATCTAATTTCTCTTTTCTTTCTTTCCTTTCAAACTCACCTCTACAAAAAGAGTGGTAAAGTAGTTGAAACACAAAGGTATGAAGTAACAACGTAGGCATGGTTGTCCATTATTGTTGGAATCACACAGCATTGTGCGTGTCAGCTCATTTTGGATGGGTTTAGTGGCAGCAGAAGCAGCAGCTATGAAAAGACTTCACATGAGCACCACCATCGATCTCAAAATATTATTATTCATCCACTACACTACTCTACTCTCTTTATTCCTTATCTCTGCAACACTACGCCACTTCCTACCTCTACCATGCCACGCTTTCTTACTTCCTTTTAAGGGACATGACAATCACCACTACACTCTTTTATTCTTCTTTTTATCAATCACACTTTTCCCCCTTATTTTCAAACACGTGCTTTTACTATTCCACCCACACACACATATTTAGTGTCTGTAAATGAGTCTCATTATTTATTTTTATAATTATTCGTATTTTTAATAAATTAAATAATTATTTCCATTTTCACTTCAATTGACTAACTCACTATTTGTTCTTAAAATGAACTTATGAGTCAACATGTTCTCTTTTCTCATTTATGTCTATGTTTATTATTATTATTATTTTAATAAAAAAAGAAGTAACATTTTTTCTCAAGGACATTACTATAGTTGGACAAGAATTTGTTGACCATAATTATATTTCAAACTATATCTCGTATCAATAATATTAAAACAAAAAGGAAAAATGATAAATATTTAATCTTTTAATTAATATATAATGTTTTTATTTATGTAAGACATAATTTGTGATACAATTGATAATAAATAACACTTCTTGTATTTCATATGGTGAAAATAAGCCAATGACCATTCTTATTGACAAGAATAAGGACATCACTCATGTTGCTCTAAGCCTCCAACTCTGGAAGTGGTAGATGTTCTCATCTCCAAGAAAATATTAGCATCATATTAATAATCTTTGACATGATTTGAATAATTGATTTTTGATAGATTTATATAAGTATAAAACTTAAATTTATTCATACACAATGATATATTTAAATATATTCAATATCATTGATCGGCAATCAATAGTGATAATTTGTCATCAATTTCACTTATAGTGATGCTTAATAGTTAAGTTAGCACTACCTATTGATCAACACATTTAGTTGTCACAATAAGATACTAATACATAGACATTTGCCTAGGATACATAATTACATATGCTCCATCTCCAAATAATAAAATCAGCACTTTATAATATATATTTTCGAATTTTTTTAATATACTATTGGGTTAATAAAAGTTTACCTTTTTACTGAGTGCCCTGATATGTGAAGAAATTACACGAATGACCATGCAACAACAATTATACGAACCTGAATAAACCTGGCACTAGAAGTTCCATGTTCATGTTGCTTTACTCTTTTTCCACTCTGACAAATTACACACTCTTGTCCTCATGTTCATCTTGCTTTTCCTATGTCTGCTTGGAGATCTTGTAGCAGATTTGGATACTCTCATAATCATAAGTTTATTGGCGGTACATGAGAGTGAAAAAGTTCACTGAAAGTTATGCTAAGTTTTGGAAGAAGGAATCAATAATGATAAATATGAGTGAGGATATGTTTTGTATAGGAAGGAGTAAATTAAAGAATATAATTTAAGATAACAAAAAAAGAAGAATATAATTTAAGAAGTATTTGATTTGTTTGTTGTGATTCTTATTTATTACTAATAGTTACTTTTAGGAATTGATGAAATAATTATAGATTGCATTAACAAGTGTTTAATGGATACAAAGTAGGGGAATTAACAATAGAAAACTAAGCTGATCTTTGTTGATATACTCAAACATTAATTTTCAAGTTAAAAAATATTTTCACTCTAGTAATTTACTCCTTTATAAATGTTCTTAAGCATTTGTTAACATTTCTAGTAATTATTAGTGCATTTGTTCCTTTACAAATGCCGTTTTTTAAAAGAAACAAAAAATTCCATTTTTAATTATTATTCTCAAAGTTTAAGATAATGATAATTAATTCTTTATCAAATCTACTATTACACTCAGTTATTGTGAAGAGAGAAAAATAATTAGGAAGTAAAGTGTGAAAAAGAACTGACCATAAATTATTAAGAAAAAAAATAAGAATTTTGTTTAAAAAAATTATTTACGTAAAAAATGTAGGATGATACTTATAAAAGAACAAAATGAGTATACAGTAAGGAATATTTATTTTTGAACTTTTTTGTTGGCCAGGTAGGTCTAGTCTAGGCAATGGATAATACGAGTACCCTAATTAATATTATAAAAATCCATTATGTTTAGATGGTTTTACTCATTCAACTTGAACTATACGATAAATCGTCTGATTTTCTCGTCTAATCCATTTTATATTAAAATTAGTATAACTTAGTTCGAATCAATTAGTTTAAGCATAAAAATGATGACTCGAATGGTCGGAGCGGTTAAACCATCCAAGTCAATCAACAAATATATTTTTTATAACAATCAATACGACGTCACTTTTGTAGCATTTAAAAGGATCATCTTGATTTCTAATATTTTCAACTTATTTGTGATATTTAGGTACTCAAACCTTCTTGTTGATTGTTTAATTAGTTACACTAATTTCTAAAATATGCAATACACAATTATTAAATAATGTTGTTATATATGTAATATTATGAGTTTTTTAGAATTTTTAATGTAAATCAAGTGAAGTGGTTCAACCATTGATCTACTGGTTCAATTAGTAACTTATTGACCTAATACCCTAATCGAGTTATTGATTGATCTAAGTTCAACAAGTACTCCAAAATATTATCTTATATTACATTATATTTGAACTACCTCTAATTAAGAACGTGGTTTATATATATTATGACCAATTGAATCCTTATTAGTAAATCTAATTAAAAAATATTCACCTCGTATGATTTTTACTATCCAAATTATAATTACAACATGACTTAAAAGTAATTATCGTATAATACTGCGTTGATTATAAGTAGAGGGAGGTATTTATTTTCCTCATTGGCAAATTATTTCATTTCGACAACGAAATGAATGTGAGAATGTGAATGACTCATGTGTTAAATGCTAATCTTCAGTTTTTGTGCTATTGATGCAAAACTAAATGTAGATTGAGCCAATGTTATAACTGTTCGTGAGTTGTGAGAAAAATGCTATTTTTCCCTGTGTTATTGATGTATGCACTTCAATTGAAAAGTAAAACTAAGCTAAGTTACTAAAATGCATTTTACCAAAAAAAGTTACTAAAATGCAATGACGATGAAGTAAACGAGTATTCAATTAAAAGAAACATACATTTTGTGAAACAAAAATGACGAAATGAACAAAAGAGCAACAAAAAAAAACGTTTTGGAAAATGTCCGGCCTCAAACACACACTGACTTATTAAGCTTCGTCGATGGCCTTTGACTTTGCAAAAATGTATGAACGAATTTGAAAGCTGATTGGTTTGGAAGGGAAAATAAAGTGGACTTTATTGAAATTTGCAGGAAATGCAAAGAGCTTGAGATACATTTTTAGAAGTGTAACCATAAAAAGGGAAAATGTTTATCTCTTACCCTAGCTTATGCAATTATGTATGGGGTTGAGCTCCTTTTCGGTGTTAGACCTATATTATGATATGTGCTACTTAAAAAAGTTTAAAAATTCAAATTTTCTTTAATATTCTTAATTAAATAAATAACATATACAAATATCTCATCTACATATTCTAATAATAGAGAGGTCAATATTGGAGAGAAGTTCATTTCACGTATTCAAATCTTATTGGAGTTTCAACAGCTATGAAGCCTAGAGATCTAAGAGTTATGAAAAACAAAAAAATTATTTAAAATCTAACCAATTAAATTTTCGACTTAGTTTATGTCTATAACATTTTAAATTCAAAGCTTAAATAAACTGAAAACTACTCAAATCTATATTATATTTCACTTGATGTTTTCAAATTTATAAGCATAGCAAAAATATTTATATGGAGTTTTACATTAATTTAGCAAGTTAGGCTACCTAAATGCTTATGCAAAATAAATTAATAGGGAAGAGTTTTAGGAACTATCTCGTCTTTTTTGTTGTTGCTATGAACATGAGTTGGCTAGTTTAAAATATATTTTTATTTAAAGTACAAAAATCAATATCATCAAATATGATTAATTATTGAGATGAATATATCATGATTATATATAGATAATAGATTCATGTTACAAAACTATAAAACAAGATATACATTACAGATCTCACTTAAAATTTAATTAAAAAGAAGAATGCATATTTAGTGCTAATGTATGAAAATTAAGAAAAATTATGTAACGTAAGCTTATCTGTAGAATGAGAAGAATTAGAAATATCTATGTCCTAAATAAAATATATTTACTAGATCAAATCGATAGAGACGCTAATTTAATCCAAATTTTAAAATGGAAATAAAATATGGTACACGAGTGAGGATAACAAAAAGGATCCAAAAGCAGAGTAATGACCATGTACTATACTTTGTCGGAAAGTAGTATCAATTGCTTCACATGATTACACATTTCACACTCTCATTGGCTTAAAATCACATCAATGATTCGCACAATCAAGATTGGTCCACGTTTCAAGATATATCTCGATCTCATTCATCTTCCCAAAATATTTTATAACAATTATTAAATAACAAAATTTTCATTTAATAAAACAAAAAAATAAATCCAATATTAGAGAAACCCATTCCCCGAGTTTCTCCTTAAATGGCAACTTGTATAAGACACTTGTCGATTCCACCAAACTTGTTAAAACCATAGATCATCGCGACACGACACTCCAACTTCGACGATAACACGGTAATTTGTTCCTTTCAATTTTATGCCTATTTTATTATTATACGTTTCGGTTTAATATATATGCAATGTTAAATTATTTAAATTTTATTATTTTAATTATTAAGTTAGATTGTTGTTGTTGTTCTTCCTCTATTCCTTCTTCTGCACGCACAATTCACCGTGAAAAAACCTTGTCGTGTTGAGAAAACTGAGGGATCGAGTTCCAAGAACATGGTGGCACATTGATTCATGGTGGAATAGACTAAAATGAAATTTAATTTATTTTAGAGGTCCCTTTGTGTGTTTTTTACCATAAAAAATCTAGTGTCCTAAAATATATCATAAATCATGTCTTGCACGAATGATGATAAATAAAAACAGAAAATAATGAATATTTAATCTTTTTAATTCATATGTTTTTATTGGGATGAGATACAATTCGGACATGTCCTTGTTCTTTTTTTACATGTTAAAAAACTCACTTTCCTTCTAATTGAAGGTCAGATTAATGGTGCACATATGCTCTATAATTTTATAGTGTACACTGTACAGTACAATTATTCATTTTAAAGGTGTAAAAGGGTGTCAGTATGTTTGATAAATGAGCTAACTTTTTGGCTAAAAGCATGTATAAATTAATGTTCCATCTACATCAGAACTTAATCTAATTAAATATTTACATATTTAATTTTTGAGGGCTATGGCTATGCTATGGGTGAATTGATATCTGATGCAGCAAAAGATACATAAATACTGTTATGTGAAACTTTGTTTGAGTCTTTATCTCAGTTTCCATAAAAAAATTGTAACAGAGAGAGTTGTACATGAAGAATTTGTTTCTTCTTTTACCATCTATCTCTTTTTTGAGAGGTTTTATAGATATTTATATTCATTAGGATAATATAAGGAGTGAAGTCTCTGTCGTAGTTGGCAGTAAAATATTTTTTAGCAGTGGTTAGTATCATAATCAAAATATCTCATATTTCAATGTGGAGTTTATGTACTATATACGTATATAGGGTTGTCATTGTATCTTTTGTTGTTTTTCAAAAAGGAGAATTTTTTTCCTTTGACTACAGGTTTCTATAGTGTGTGCTGGATTAATTTCAAAGGGTGAATTATTTGATGTACTAACTTTTATTAATTTAATGTTTTTTTCTTCTGTATTGTGAATAGTTAGATCTACTTTTGCATGATTAATATGCAAGACTGAGTTTACTTAAGTAAGGGTCTTGCTTCTGCTTCAAGTGATTGGAAAGTGGGTTCAAAGATGAACTTCAGAAGCTACAGTGATAACCCCAATGGGGATGGCATGAATGGGAAGCCACCAGAAAATGTTAGTCTGATGAGGCAGTCTTCAATATACTCCTTGACATTTGATGAGTTGGAGCACACTATGGGTGGGTTTGGAAAGGATTTTGGGTCAATGAACATGGATGAACTCTTGAAAAGTATATTAACAGCTGAAGAGGCTCAAGCTATGGCATCTTCAGGTGCTGGTGGTGGAGGAGATTGTTTTAACCCAAGTGTTAATCTGCAAAGACAAGGTTCTATAACATTGCCAAGGACTCTTAGTCAGAAAAAAGTTGATGAGGTTTGGAGGGATTTGATAAAAAATGAGAGTAGCAATGTGGGTTCATCTTTGCCTCAAAGACAACCAACATTAGGAGAAATTACTTTGGAGGAGTTTTTGGCTAGAGCTGGAGTTGTAAGAGAAGACATGCCTCAGCCTCAGCCTCAACAAATTGGAAGACCAAATAATAATGCATGGTTTGGTGACTTCTCTAGACCAAATAATAGTAACACTGGTCTGATTCTTGGGTTTCAGCAACCAAACACAAGCAATGGGAATTTGAGTAACAACAGGATTCTAGATGGTACTAATTTGGTTCCTGAACAAATTCCTCCTTCTTTGTCATTAACCTCAAACCATTCTAAACAGCACCAGCAGCCACCACTTTTCCCAAAACCAGCAAATGTAGCTTTTGCTACTGTTAGTGCTCCTATGCATCTATTAAGCAATGCTCAACTTGCTGGCCCTGGCACAAGAGGAGGGGTCATCGGATTTCAAGGTCCTTCGATGAATGGTACATTAGCCCAAAGCAGAGGACTGCAAGGTGCTGGAATGGGTGGTTTAATCACGGCCAATGTCACAGCTCCCGGTGCTTCTCCGGCTAGAAAAATATCACCAGATGTTATTGCAAACAGTAATGTAGATACGTCTCCACTGCCACCAGTTCCTTATGTGATCAATAGGGGAAGGAAGTGCAGTGCTGTAGAGAAAGTTGTTGAGAGGAGACAAAGGAGAATGATAAAAAATAGAGAATCGGCTGCAAGGTCGCGAGCTCGCAAGCAGGTTAGCCTTCCAATTAGTCGTTATGCATTCTTGTCAATAAGAAAGAAGATTAATTATGTTCTATTTCTCTTATCATAACTGTCAAGTTTGATGAAGTTTATTTATCATTCTTCAATACAATCTGTGCATAACAAGATTATAATCTTAGGAATTTTTTTTAAAAGATTAGCATAAGTTTATTTTCCACATAATATGATGTGTTTTTTCTGCCTTTCCTTTGAATTCTGTAAGTCCAGGCCTACACTTTTGAACTAGAGGCTGAAGTTGCAAAACTTAAGGAATTAAACCAAGAATTACAGAGAAAACAGGTACATATGTTTCTCATTGTGTGCTACATCCACACCAGTAATTTGTTAACAGTAGTTTTGCCAAACTTTAACTACATTTCTTCCTTTGACACAGGCAGAAATTATGAAAACGCAGCAAAATCAGGTATAATATCTTTTGCATATGACTCTGCCAAACTTCTCTTGATCAGTTCAATATTTATAAATGAAGTTTGTACAATATCCCAAAAGCGTAACCATACCTCTAAGTGATGTGTATAAAGCATGTTAACTTAGTTACATGACAATTACACAATGGTTAGAAATGCTTTAGTGATTAGTTAATTATGTCACATCACATTGTTGCACAAATACTTTGTCTTTATTCCCTCCTTTTTTCTTTGGCTAACCATGATGGGAAACCAACATGAGGAAAGACTTCTTGTTGGGAAAATATGAAACACTTCGAGGAAGACTAGGAAAAACCATAGAGGAAATAATTAAGAACCTATAGCTCAATTAACTTGATTTATGATAGAACATTATCACATCTTTCGACCCATATATCCGGGTTCACATATAAAGGCTTGATTGTTGTTATTCTTTTATAATTTACATCGTAGTTGAAGGCCAACTGTTTAGTTTTCTCCATCTTGTCTTGGCAGGATTTGGACCCTTCATACCGCCCGTGGATAAGTAAAAGACAATGTTTGAGAAGGACACTCACAGGTCCATGGTAGACCATGTGAGACAGTCTTTGTTTCTAAGTGACATTGTTATGTCATAAGGACTGAATATGTATGTGTTAGGTAATTGCAGTCCAAACACTAGAAGGGGTGGTGGTAGCTTTTATGTATAGGAATTAGTAGTGTTGAGTTGTACATTAATTAAACATATATCTTGTATAATAAACTATTGGATGTATTTGCCTGAATGCTATTTTAAGGGAATATTTTGACCAAGTGTTTATCCAAATGTGGATTTTTTACCTTGAGGTCTTCTTTTGGGAAACATATCCAAAAATAAAAAGTAAAAAAAAAACTAGAAAATGACAACTCATAATGTAGCAAGGTATAACAGCAGAAAAATGTCATTTAACTAATGTCTATGATTGCAATTTCATGATAGTCCAAAGTAAGCACACCATTTACATCCTTTTATGCGTAGCAGCTACTTGATAAACTAATCTTATCAAACATGTCCAATTCAAGCAACAGGGTAGATAACTTTTCACCTACTTGTAATAAACAGAACCACAATACCATATTCTTTTTTCCACATTATCAACTAGAACTTGACTTCCTGGTAGATTAGAGCAATTTGGAGAGCAGGTAAAGATTTTTTACTACTGAGCACTATTATTATTTGGCACAAACTTTATGGTATCACCATATATTTGGCCTAGGCTTACGAAAGCTATTTTTTTATCTTCAATAAGAATAAAGATGATAAACAAAGTTGTTGCAACAAGCCTATCTTAACAGCAAAGGTGTAACCTTTAAAAGAGGGGAAGAAATAGGTGAACAATGTACCTGAAATCTCAATTTTGAATTCTACTTCTAACAAGAACATATTCGAAAGTTCAACCAGTGTTCATTTCGCTCTTCGGTACAAATGATGAAAGCCAACAAGTTCCTGTCTCAGTCAATGACAATGGCATCTTATCCAGTTCAACATCCCCTAGAGAAATGAGGCTCGAAGGAGATGAAGACATTCCACCATCCAAAAATACAAAAACAACTTGATATGGAGTAGCAAGCAAATATTGTGTTCTGCCGGTAGATTTTTCTGGCAATGTAGTTGTGTACAAGTTGATCAGAGATTTTCCCACAAGAATCACAACTTAGCCTTGTTTTGCCGAGTGATACAACAGACAACCCATAATGTGGAGCTGTTGGCCGGGCATGGTAGGGAAAGAGCAGAAAAACTCCTTATCTCCTACACTATAAAATTTTCTCCCACCTGCAAGTATTTCGAATCACATGCCGTAACTCCTAGTATACTAAAAAACAAGTCCTTTTGCAACACTTCTTGCTCTTCCATTACCAAATAGCTTGCTCACAATAGTCAATGCAAATTCTGTTACAGTAGCAAGTCCTTCACTAGTTATCAGTTTGCCATCAATAACTACATTAGCACAGTTTATTTCTTAATCGTTAACCTTTTCTAAGGCAGAGGGTTAAGTTGCGATGCGACCCTCTTGTCCTGTAACAGCAGAGATTTTAAGGCTTTACTTAAGAAGTGGACCAGGAAGCAGAATAGTAACACTAGGGGGCACGTACCTTTATCGAACCTCGTTTGTGTAGAATTTCAAGAGATGAGTAGAATATCTAGCTGAATTTTGTGAAGGAATGTATAGCCCTTTTGTCAAACCTTTAACAAATTGCCTGTTCCAGCTGAATTTTGTTCTTTAAGAAGCCTTTTCAGAATTCTAGACTTTCTTAGCCTTTTAACACCAGCAGTTCCTCCTGATAAATTTGTGGCAAACTAAGCAACAACAAATGATAAGTGGGACCAAAACCAGAATTGTCAGAGTCTGCGAATGATGATTTCCATTAGGTAAATAGATTGAGTCCATTACAAATGCAATGAAAAACATTACCATTGGAAGTACCCTAAAAGTATAATGTAAAAGATTGATAAGGACATAATTGTAATAATGTAGTTAGTTACTAATAGAATTGTAGAGGGAAAGTTAGTTAGGGAAATGAGTTGTATAAATAACTTGTAGAGGGGAACATATACAAATTCATTCACAATATACTCTTCTTCTTGTAATTCTTGCAAGTCTTACATAATTCAATAAGAAAGTTCAGATTCTATTCTTCTTTTCATTAGAATCTCTACCCTTATTCTTGAATCCTTCAAATTCATCCTTGAATTCTTAGTTTTCACAAACAACCATATTACTTATTAGTTTATATGTTCCACCTGATAAGAGTTGTCTCTTAGTTTATCATTGCAATTCAAGGCTCACATTTGATTGCATGAATATTTGGCATTACAGAATAATTGAATTATATTAGAACATTCACTATTTTGCTTCAAATGATTACTAAATTTGTATTTCTCATTGTCATCAGGTTCTGTTACTTTCAGCACTGTATCATCAGTAAAAGGAAAAAAATTAAAGCAGCTGCAGTGATGCTTTCTAAGTTACACCATTTTAAACCAAGCAATTGAATTGCTGAATGAAAATCCGTATACAAAGCTGATTAAGCATGCACGAATTTTTCTTACTAGGATTAAGGATCAAGTAAAAGTGTAAAACACTTTACCAATAATTCTCCAACCTCCTTGGCAACAGACTCTTCAAATAGCTGCTCAGCCAAGCATAAAGCAAACTCAAAAGTAGTTTCAGGGCCACGGCTCGCTGTAAGCCCTCCAGAAACCTGAATATTTGACTTAATAGCGAAAAAGTTGGAAATCTCGTCTACTATGCCGTCCTTTTATTTATTTATATAATTTTACTTGAATCAATTTGCACTTATGCAGGTTTATGGTTATGGAAAAAATAAAAGTTCACGGCTGAATAGAATAAAGTGGAATAGAATTTTGATATTTTATGTTGCAATAACCAGGAATGGAATATGTAATAAGTTGAATGAACAATGTATTAGATAGAAATGTAATGGAACATCCAATCAATGGAACCTACCTAGCGAAAATGATTCTCTTGTCTTAAGAAGACTATGTCTCTAACCATTAACCAATAACATTTATCAAAATAATATAAAATATTAATTTATATTTTTTAGAAATAATTTTTTTAATTAAATAATATATTTTGATTGACTTAATATACCACCAATAATACCAATAGGTATAGGATATTTACATCCCCTACCTAACACCACTTCGTTCCAATCTGCTCCGTTTCTACCAATCCAAACATAGCTGACACGCATAACAATAAGCAAAAAGCTTTAATATGCTTGTATTGAGACGAGTTTCTAGCTTCCATGGGTCACGACCATTTGTACTTAGAATAACATTAACATAGCAATAATGGCTATGTTTGAATGTTGTGAGGATAGGATATGACCAGGTGGCCCCATTGTTTTACCAACTTAAAAATAACTTTAGTTTGTCATCTCGATTAGATAACTTTAAACCAAATAAATTTTAACTATTAAATTTGATTAAAATCGGAATAACATGAAAAGTCTGAATTGTTCTATTAAAATACAAATAAAAGTAAAAGACAACTTTATTATTGTGGAACCTGATCCAAACATCAAAATACAAGAAATTCAGTATCAAATTTAAACAATTAAAACTTAACCGCGAAATCATTTTCACTACCTTTCCCCCAAACAGATGTATAAAAAAAACAGACAGATGGTAGACAATAATTTGATAAGATGAGAAAAGAAAACCTAAAAAAAAAAGCATATTTCTATTTATGTATTCGCATATGAAAACAAAAAAAAAACGTGGCAAGTTTATCCAATGCATTAATCAATGTTCATAGGATAGGGTCTCCAACCCATCATTATTGACATTATTACACTGGATACATCTAACATTATTCTTATACAACAGAACTAAATTTGAGAAGAAGAAAAAAAACATGCTTGGCTTAATTGGAAGAAGAAAATCAAATTGGGTTTGTTCCAATTTGTTGGAAACATGTTCCACAAGAAGGGGTTTCTGCTTAGGAGTACTTTCTGATTCTCTTGATAGAAACTCAGAGGTGTTTCATGCCAACTCTAACACTATGAATCATTTAATTTCTGAACTCAAATCTCATGTGAAAAAGGTTCTTGCTGGTGGAGGAGTTGAGGCAGTGAAGAGGAATAAGAGCAGGAACAAGCTTCTACCCAGAGAACGAATTGATCGTATCATTGATCCTGGTTCTTCGTTTCTTGAGCTCTCACAGGTGAATGATTCATTGCATTTACTTCAATGCTGAATTGGGTTTCTGTAAAGTTCATTACTTGTGGGTTGTTTTAGAAAAAAGATTTATACTTGAAGTATGCAATTTATGTTATAATTATGCTTATGTTTTATGAGAGGTGATAATTGAAATTATGCTATGTGTAGCTTTTGGACACGAGGCTGAGTGTAATTAAGTCAAATTTCAAGGGAGATCGGTGTGATTTTTTCATTGATTTATGTTCAGCAGTTCAACTGAAAACATGAAAAATGATAAATCCTATTTATCACTTTTACAGCTTACAAGTTTTCTTCTATAATATATACCTGAACTCGATCCTTGATTCTGGCCAATATTCTGGCACTGATTTTGTTTTCGTTTTCAAAGTATGGTCTCCATCAAGTATTTCATTGGTTGTTGATCATTTTATAATTTTTAATAATTTGGGAATGTTTATTATGAATTTGAGTGATTGATATTCGAAGAAAAAGTAACAGCAAAAATAATTGCAATTAAATGGTAAGGATTGGGAATGGGGAATGATTTGTTTTTGATACTGCTTCATAATGCATATTCCATGGAGTCTTACGGGTTTTAAGTGATAAAGCTTGCAGGACATGACTTGTATGAAGAACCATTGTTTTCTGCTGGGGTTGTTACTGGGATAGGTCCGGTGCATGGTAGGCTTTGTATGTTTGTGGCCAATGACCCAACTGTTAAGGGAGGGACTTATTATCCCGTTACTGTCAAGAAACATCTCAGGGCACAGGAGATTGCTGCTCAATGCAAATTGCCCTGTATATATCTTGTTGATAGTGGAGGTGCTTTCCTTCCGAAGCAGGCTGATGTCTTTCCAGACAGAGAAAATTTTGGTCGAATATTCTATAATCAGGCTGTAATGTCTTCCGAAGGAATCCCACAAATTGCATTGGTGCTTGGTTCTTGCACGGCTGGTGGCGCCTATATACCTGCTATGGCTGATGAAAGTGTAATGGTAAAGGGAAATGGAACCATTTTCTTAGCAGGACCCCCTCTTGTGAAGGTCAGTTCCAGTTGCTACGATGTTTCAAAATCCCTTATGTGGTAATCTCTAGCTAGTTTATATAAGTAATTTGTATATAAGGCGGCGCAGTGCATGAGATTCTCACTTAGTGGAGTCTGAATCTTCTAAATTTTTCCAATAGTGTCTCTGTTTGTGTTAATGTATTTTCTCCATCTTTATGACCAAAGTTAACCTTTATTAAATGATTTTATAGGCTGCGACTGGCGAAGAAATCTCTGCAGAGGATCTGGGGGGTGCTACTGTTCACTGCAAGACATCAGGTGTTTCAGACTATTTTGCTCAAGGTATTTACTATGGATACTTTCTCTCTCACACATGGAGTATATAGAAAATGTGATAACTAACAAAATCAACTTCTTTCTATTAATGATATTGTGCATGTTTTGTTTCTTGCAGATGAACTACATGGACTTGCTCTCGGGAGGAACATCATTAAGAATTTGCATGTGGCTGGGAAAGATGACTTCACAAATAGATTGCAAAATATAAATTATGACTTTAAAGAGCCATTATATGATGCAAATGAACTTCGTTCTATTGCTCCTAGTGATCTTAAGCAGCAGTTTGATATCCGATCAGTTATTGCTCGCATTGTTGATGGAAGTGAATTTGATGAATTCAAGAAATTGTATGGCACTGTGAGGACATATTCACTTGTCTTTTTAGTTTTCTGGTACCCATTTTTTCATGCTATGATAGAGCATTATGACATTGTTCGGTAAAGTTGGAAATCTCGTCTACTATGCCGTCCTTTTATTTATTTATATAATTTTACTTGAATCAATTTGCACTTATGCAGGTTTATGGTTATGGAAAAAATAAAAGTTCACGGCTGAATAGAATAAAGTGGAATAGAATTTTGATATTTTATGTTGCAATAACCAGGAATGGAATATGTAATAAGTTGAATGAACAATGTATTAGATAGAAATGTAATGGAACATCCAATCAATGGAACCTACCTAGCGAAAATGATTCTCTTGTCTTAAGAAGACTATGTCTCTAACCATTAACCAATAACATTTATCAAAATAATATAAAATATTAATTTATATTTTTTAGAAATAATTTTTTTAATTAAATAATATATTTTGATTGACTTAATATACCACCAATAATACCAATAGGTATAGGATATTTACATCCCCTACCTAACACCACTTCGTTCCAATCTGCTCCGTTTCTACCAATCCAAACATAGCTGACACGCATAACAATAAGCAAAAAGCTTTAATATGCTTGTATTGAGACGAGTTTCTAGCTTCCATGGGTCACGACCATTTGTACTTAGAATAACATTAACATAGCAATAATGGCTATGTTTGAATGTTGTGAGGATAGGATATGACCAGGTGGCCCCATTGTTTTACCAACTTAAAAATAACTTTAGTTTGTCATCTCGATTAGATAACTTTAAACCAAATAAATTTTAACTATTAAATTTGATTAAAATCGGAATAACATGAAAAGTCTGAATTGTTCTATTAAAATACAAATAAAAGTAAAAGACAACTTTATTATTGTGGAACCTGATCCAAACATCAAAATACAAGAAATTCAGTATCAAATTTAAACAATTAAAACTTAACCGCGAAATCATTTTCACTACCTTTCCCCCAAACAGATGTATAAAAAAAACAGACAGATGGTAGACAATAATTTGATAAGATGAGAAAAGAAAACCTAAAAAAAAAAGCATATTTCTATTTATGTATTCGCATATGAAAACAAAAAAAAAACGTGGCAAGTTTATCCAATGCATTAATCAATGTTCATAGGATAGGGTCTCCAACCCATCATTATTGACATTATTACACTGGATACATCTAACATTATTCTTATACAACAGAACTAAATTTGAGAAGAAGAAAAAAAACATGCTTGGCTTAATTGGAAGAAGAAAATCAAATTGGGTTTGTTCCAATTTGTTGGAAACATGTTCCACAAGAAGGGGTTTCTGCTTAGGAGTACTTTCTGATTCTCTTGATAGAAACTCAGAGGTGTTTCATGCCAACTCTAACACTATGAATCATTTAATTTCTGAACTCAAATCTCATGTGAAAAAGGTTCTTGCTGGTGGAGGAGTTGAGGCAGTGAAGAGGAATAAGAGCAGGAACAAGCTTCTACCCAGAGAACGAATTGATCGTATCATTGATCCTGGTTCTTCGTTTCTTGAGCTCTCACAGGTGAATGATTCATTGCATTTACTTCAATGCTGAATTGGGTTTCTGTAAAGTTCATTACTTGTGGGTTGTTTTAGAAAAAAGATTTATACTTGAAGTATGCAATTTATGTTATAATTATGCTTATGTTTTATGAGAGGTGATAATTGAAATTATGCTATGTGTAGCTTTTGGACACGAGGCTGAGTGTAATTAAGTCAAATTTCAAGGGAGATCGGTGTGATTTTTTCATTGATTTATGTTCAGCAGTTCAACTGAAAACATGAAAAATGATAAATCCTATTTATCACTTTTACAGCTTACAAGTTTTCTTCTATAATATATACCTGAACTCGATCCTTGATTCTGGCCAATATTCTGGCACTGATTTTGTTTTCGTTTTCAAAGTATGGTCTCCATCAAGTATTTCATTGGTTGTTGATCATTTTATAATTTTTAATAATTTGGGAATGTTTATTATGAATTTGAGTGATTGATATTCGAAGAAAAAGTAACAGCAAAAATAATTGCAATTAAATGGTAAGGATTGGGAATGGGGAATGATTTGTTTTTGATACTGCTTCATAATGCATATTCCATGGAGTCTTACGGGTTTTAAGTGATAAAGCTTGCAGGACATGACTTGTATGAAGAACCATTGTTTTCTGCTGGGGTTGTTACTGGGATAGGTCCGGTGCATGGTAGGCTTTGTATGTTTGTGGCCAATGACCCAACTGTTAAGGGAGGGACTTATTATCCCGTTACTGTCAAGAAACATCTCAGGGCACAGGAGATTGCTGCTCAATGCAAATTGCCCTGTATATATCTTGTTGATAGTGGAGGTGCTTTCCTTCCGAAGCAGGCTGATGTCTTTCCAGACAGAGAAAATTTTGGTCGAATATTCTATAATCAGGCTGTAATGTCTTCCGAAGGAATCCCACAAATTGCATTGGTGCTTGGTTCTTGCACGGCTGGTGGCGCCTATATACCTGCTATGGCTGATGAAAGTGTAATGGTAAAGGGAAATGGAACCATTTTCTTAGCAGGACCCCCTCTTGTGAAGGTCAGTTCCAGTTGCTACGATGTTTCAAAATCCCTTATGTGGTAATCTCTAGCTAGTTTATATAAGTAATTTGTATATAAGGCGGCGCAGTGCATGAGATTCTCACTTAGTGGAGTCTGAATCTTCTAAATTTTTCCAATAGTGTCTCTGTTTGTGTTAATGTATTTTCTCCATCTTTATGACCAAAGTTAACCTTTATTAAATGATTTTATAGGCTGCGACTGGCGAAGAAATCTCTGCAGAGGATCTGGGGGGTGCTACTGTTCACTGCAAGACATCAGGTGTTTCAGACTATTTTGCTCAAGGTATTTACTATGGATACTTTCTCTCTCACACATGGAGTATATAGAAAATGTGATAACTAACAAAATCAACTTCTTTCTATTAATGATATTGTGCATGTTTTGTTTCTTGCAGATGAACTACATGGACTTGCTCTCGGGAGGAACATCATTAAGAATTTGCATGTGGCTGGGAAAGATGACTTCACAAATAGATTGCAAAATATAAATTATGACTTTAAAGAGCCATTATATGATGCAAATGAACTTCGTTCTATTGCTCCTAGTGATCTTAAGCAGCAGTTTGATATCCGATCAGTTATTGCTCGCATTGTTGATGGAAGTGAATTTGATGAATTCAAGAAATTGTATGGCACTGTGAGGACATATTCACTTGTCTTTTTAGTTTTCTGGTACCCATTTTTTCATGCTATGATAGAGCATTATGACATTGTTCGGTCATGTAGCCGACTCCACCTAGTGGGATAAAGGCTTGGTTGTTGTTGTACCAGTACTACAATACCCTTGATGAGTTCTCAAACATTTATTGGTTGTTGCCTTTCACAATACATATTTATAGTTTGCCTAGTCTAAGCTGCAACTAAAAATACCTAATAACTCATCAAGGTGCTAGTAGCCTAGATAAAAAAAACATGGCCACTGTGGTAACTCCCTTATATGTATAATATGTACTTATTCAACATCTATGCAGACTCTTGTAACAGGCTTTGCGAGAATTTTCGGACAGCTTGTTGGAATTATTGGAAACAATGGGATCTTATTCAATGAATCTGCTCTAAAAGGGGCCCATTTCATTGAAATATGTACTCAACGCAACATTCCCTTGGTCTTCCTTCAAAACATCACTGGATTCATGGTATGAATTTAAGCTATTTCTTCAGTTATTCTGAGTATCATACTTTATTATTTTATTGAGTAGACGGCCCCCCTTTCCTTCATAACATTACTGGATTCATGGTATGAGCTATGTTATTATACTAACGTGTTTAGTAATTTGAGAGAGTAAAAATTTTCTATGTTCTCTGTGATTGTATGAATAAATGAGCTTTACGAGCAAAAGTCGGTTAGGCAATAAAGTTGGTTGATTTAAGGATCATCGATTGAAATTCAATAGATAAGTAACCGTGTAAGGAAATACCGGTGGATGAGTGCCAATGTAAGACAGTGAGACTAAGTAAGTGCACCTAAGGCGACCTCATAGTATTGTACCAACTTACCCTTTTCTGTGATGATCCTTAAATCAACCATTTGTGTCTTAAGAATTGTTCTGAGTGGATATTATGTCTTTTGAAGTTGGATTATTCTTTAATCATTGGTGGATGCCTATATAATCTGGTTTGGTTTATGAAGTGGATGTCAAATACTGAATGTCATTCATCTTTTCGTGTCCTAATCAGAGCCATAGTTGTCTAGAAATGTTAAAGTTGTTCAAAGGAAAATATTGACTATAAGCTTGTCTTATTTTCTCGAATCAAGAATTATGAAATTTGAATATTCTTTTTTTCTGAAACAATTTGATTTGATGTTAATAACTCCCCTGCCCTACTAGTTTGGTGAAGAATGAACTACAATACTTGTTTATTTGGTAGGTTGGCTCAAGATCTGAGGCAGCTGGCATAGCAAAGTCTGGTGCAAAAATGGTGATGGCCGTTTCTTGTGCAAAGGTTTGTGAATTTTAGCTAACTACTTGTATCATATTCTCCCCTCTTTAGCTGTCTAACCTAACAGTTGCAAAGCCAGATTAATCTTACCTATTATTTTTAGCATCTTGGAATGTGCTTCCATAGGGCAAGTTAATTTTCTCAGCATAAGAAAGAAGAAATGGAGAAAGTGGGATATTAATTAGTAATAAGAGAATGTTGTTTGAAAATTAAATACTTGGTAGTTGATATTTGTTTATCTTTGCAATTGTGGTTTTATTGCCTCTTTCTTACATTTTTGAGTTTCTTTTTACGGGTGGTGGAGGAAGCTTTTAAGTCAAGTCAATTAAAGGTGAACTACAAAGCAGGATAGAAATTTTAAAGGGAAATTATAATTTTTCCTTGCATTCAATACCTGGATATCTGCAGGTACCTAAAGTCACTATAATTGTTGGTGGAAGCTTTGGTGCCGGAAACTATGCAATGTGCGGTCGTGCGTATAGTCCCGATTTCATGTTCCTTTGGCCAAATGCCAGGATATCTGTGATGGGTGGTGCTCAGGTAGTACATCTTACTATTTATGATTCTCTACAAATCATTGCCAGTGTCTGATCTATAATATCACTCTGCACCCTTATTACTTTGTAAGATGCATCATTATAGTATGCTTTTACGTATTCTCCATTTCAAATCGAACCGAAAATAAAGATATGATTGATCATTAATCAAGATTTTCATATGTTTTGTGGGGTTCTACATATATATTTCTCTGAAATCTGATCATCAGGCTGCTGGTGTGCTGGCCCAAATAGAGAAAGCCAATAAGAAAAAGCAAGGAATTCAGGTAAAATACAATCTGGCGAAAAATGGTTTATTTTACTTCATAACAATTCATGATTTAGTATAATATCTATGTACTGTCAGTATAAAGATTTATACACAATCAGTAAATCATCCATTATTCATTTGTATTTTGTTGTTGTTGAAGAGTCAATAATGATTAAACATGAATGGTGGATGATACCGTGACCGTATTCTCTTCATGATTTTTGATGTCTTTGCTTGTCTCAATGCACATAATACACTTGTAATGCAGTGGAACAAGGAAGAAGAGGAAAAGTTCAAAGCCAAAGTTGTTGAAGCATATGAGAGAGAAGGAAGTCCTTATTACTCAACAGCAAGGTTATGGGATGATGGAATCATTGATCCAGCTGATACAAGAAAAGTAATTGGTCTATGCATCTCTGCCTCCTTGAACCGTGCTGCACAAGAAACCAAATTTGGTGTATTTAGAATGTAATATTAAAAATGCCCTAAAATTTGTCACTTTTATGTGATTATGAATGGGAGTAAAATGGGGTTGGAGGGCAACACAACTTTAAGTTTAAGGGTATAAGTCAAAAGTAAATTCCTTCCCCAAGGGTGAGCTACTAAATGTGCAATGTGGGTTCACCATATTTATAATGAAAAATTATGTTCCACATCTTTAAGCATACATTGTTAGATCCATATAGCAAACTTTATAAAGTGAAACTAAGGCCTATATTATTTTCCACATCACTTAGATTTACATTAAAATCTTGTGTCATAGTCTGGTTTTTGAGCGAGAATGGGTCACATTTTGTGTAAGAATTCGATCCTTCGGAATTGAAGTGGTGAAAGTTCAACACTCCTCTGTAATTCCCTAAAAACCTTGTGTTATTATTACAGTTTTCGTTGGAATGCAATTATATGAACCTTCCAATCTTGCAGGACAAAATTTGTTTAGAACCCCAAAGCTGTTTTTTATTTGAAGTTTTCAAAACAACACTTATGATCCACTTAATCATGAGGCACATTCAGCACATAATAATGACAATGATCTTTGTTGGAAGTTGAATATGACAACGTAGAATTCTCATCTCAAAATAATTTAATTTAACACTTATTCAAAAATGTTAAATAAAATAAAAAGTTGTTTTTTGTAAAGTTCTCTAATAACAAGAGCTTATAGAATGATTATAAGTTATTTTTGTAAGTTTATTTTCATAAGCCTTTTCTAAATGAGACAAGTATTCACACACTAATACAGTATTTAATTAATTTAGAAGCAGAGTTTAATAGGCATATTACCTATTTTTATAATATAAAATAATATTACCTTAGAACATACAATATACAGTAATATTTTATAGGTTAGTATATATTATTGTGATATAATATTTTATTATCATTTCTAATAAAGTGTAATATTTATGTAGTGTCAAATAAGGTCACATACCAATAAAATAGTAATATTATTTTTTACCCAAAAAATATCATTACAATGTTATGATATTGATTTTTTACTACAATTAATAATATTGATTTTGTTAATAAATAGGCATAGACCGATTAAGAGTGTTTTTTAAGTGGATAAAAGATAGTGTATTTAGATCCTTTGCGCTCAAAAACTATTAAAACTCATTGCTCTACTGTAGCTGAAAAAAATCTATATATGTCTATCATAAAATTTGACAAGAAGAAACCTCTAAACCAGAGTTAAAATTAAAACATTCATTCACTCTCACTTTTTGATAAAACTATTGTAGAGTGAAAATAAGTTGATTAGAATTTGACTCAACTATATTTATTTGAGTTTGATATGAATTATTTTTTTTAATTTAAGATTAATTTAATTAAAATTCATGAACTTTAAAATGAGTTAATAAACTTAAATTTATGTTGTTCATGACACAAAAATAATCATTAATATATAATGTGTATATATTCATATATCTACACTTCTATATTATCTATAAAAGCATAATATGATATAATTATCAATGATTTTTACTTTTTTTTACCCTTAATATTTTTTTGTTTATGTTGGAAAACTATACAATCCACTAACATTTGAAAGTAAAATTGTGAATTTTAAGAATTGTTGCACTATACAATTGTAAATTTATAACATCACCCTCCACCCACTTCATGTTTCACATTCTTTTTTGTCTACTCTATATTTTACACTAATATTTTGTAACTTGAGAATATTAAGATTAAATGTTTTGCAGAAAACAAACTCAAAATAACTTTAATCCACCCGTTCCTATTTTTTATTTTGTTTCTCAATTGTGAGACGTTTTTTTCATTTTAGGAAGAAATTTGAAATGAAGAGCATAACAGATCACGATATTCTTTTTAGTTCGACAAACATTTAAGGATCTTACACATTTAATTTGGTTTTAAACATTATAATTTTATTTGAATGATTATTTCCTAATTATATACTTTACTTACAAAATTAATTATTGAGTTATTTAAGTGCATAATGTTTTAGAAATATGATTGGCCAAATACTTTAATTAGCTATGTTTAACAACAAATTACTATATTTAACATGAAATAACACGTAAATTATACACTAAATCTGAAAGAATAAGAATGTAGTGCATGTTAACAGGGTAGCATATATAAAGTATGATTTTTTCTAAAAGATATAATATATTATTATATTCATATATCAACATAAAAACATAGTATATAATAATTATAAAATATTTTCTAATATATATGATTATATATATAATATGTGAAGATCTGTTTCTGTGCATTTTCAAACTAGTACATCTACACCAGGTAATTTTCTTCTCTTTCTGTGTGTATGAAAGTTTAATTATTTGTGAGTTTCTTATGTTGGAATGAATGAACTTCTATATTTGCTTCTTTACCAGGATCTTCCCCTTCTTAAGTCGGTTATAGTTTGCAGCATCTTATTCTTTTAATTTCCTATTAAAGCATCAATATTACTCTCACTAGTTATTGCTATATACTTTATTTGTTTTCTTCACCGCCCTTCTGTTTTCTTTTCTTTTTTTTGTAAATTAACAATATATTTATAGATAAGTTTTTTGGGTTTTGATTTCCCTGCTCCTTCCACGCAAAGCTGAAATCTTTTCTCCAAGTTGGTTCTGATTTTAACAGTTTCTGCTCAATAAACCTGTAAAGTTCAAATATGTGTTTTTTCTAGTATAATTAGTTTGCTCTGATTTTGCCTTGGCAGGCCTAGGTTTGTGTAACTTGAAATCCTTCTGTTAATTGTGGAGTTATGTTCATTTCAATCACTCTGTGGGGGGCATCATTTAAGGATAATTGATAAATTAATAATTCATAATAGACCATTTATAATTATATGATACTGGGAATATGGACAAGATTTAGCAGCAGTTTTATAATAACTGGGATTCCCTAATAAACTGATGCACATAAAGTGGAGTGATGCTTGAATTCTTGAAAATAATTTTATGCTTTTTGCATACAGTGTGATTTGTGTTTTAGGATCCTGTTGTATTCTTATCAGCATTATAATTTGATTTCCTTATCATGGTTGATACTTGAGAGTTTATATAACTGAGACTTTGAATCCAAATTGGAGATTGACCCGATCAGACGTTGCGGTCTACAGTTGGCTGGTTCAACCAGTTAAATTTATGGTTAAACATCATTGAACTAGAAAATGCTCAAATTAAAGACATGACCGGTTCAATTGGCCGGTCTGCTACAGCTTTTAAAACACTGCTTTAAACCTGTTTCTAAAAAATAAAAAAATATTCTCTTTGATTAATTTCGTAGTTCTGTAGGCATTGCTTCTCTTAGCATCAACGACATCGGGCTTGTGGCTAGAGTATCCTTGCCCACAACCTTGCCTTTACTATCTGTAAGAAGATATTGCTTGGGATTTGTTTGGCTTAACCATGTCTTTACTCCATTCTCGCAGGACATTTTTCTAGCGCATTGATGGCTACCCCAAGTAAATCTGCACCAATATTATCTTCCCCCTCCTTGGAACAGAAGGGAAAAAATATGAATGAATCAAATGCAAACATGCTTCAATGTCCTCTAAACCAACAACTCCGTATCTCCTCGGATGGCCCAGTATCTATCCTGTGGGATATTGAAAATTGCTCTATCCCAACCGATGTCCGGCCTGAAGATGTAGCAGGTAATATAAGAATGGCTTTGCAAGTGCACCCAATAATTAAAGGAGCTGTAATGATGTTTTCTGCGTACGGGGATTTCAACGCTTTCCCTAGGCGACTTAGAGAGGGCTGTCAGAGAACTGGTGTTAAACTCATCGATGTTCCGAATGGGAGAAAAGATGCGGCTGACAAAGCTATCTTGGTTGATATGTTTTTATTTGCTCTTGACAACCCTCCGCCGTCCTCTATCATGCTAATATCTGGAGATGTTGATTTTGCTCCAGCACTTCACATTCTCGGTCAGCGCGGATATACTGTAATTCTTGTCATCCCTGCTGGGGTGGGTGTTTCATCTGCCCTATGCAATGCTGGTAAATTTGTATGGGACTGGCCTAGTGTGGCTCGTGGGGAAGGTTTTGTTCCCCCCTCAAAGGCGTTATTTCCACCTCGTGGAAGTTCAATTGAGCTTGCTGGATACCTGATGGGGTGCCATATCAGTGACAACTCTGATGGACAAAATGAAGAGGAAGCAATACTTTATAGAGGGATGTCACAGAACTATTATAACTCGAGGGACTTCTCAATGGTGTCACAATCTTTGGCTGAATACAACTATGGCACACCGAACATGTCTTGCTTTCCAACAACTGTGAGATCACATAGCCTTCCACCTGGATTGAATGATGTTTCAGTAGGACACATGCCTTCTAATGACAATAATGATGACGTGTTATGGGTACAGCCTGGGGATTTAAATGGTCTCAAGGGCCAGCTAGTAAGGTTGCTCGAAATTTCTGGAGGATGCATGCCTCTGGCCCGAGTTCCAGCTGAGTACCAGAAAATGTATGGGAAACCTCTATATATATCTGATTATGGGGCAATGAAGTTGGTCAATCTTTTCAAGAAGATGAGCGATACACTAGCTGTTGAAGGGAAAGGGCATCGTAAATTTGTGTATCTCAGAAACTGGAAGGCATGCCCTAGTGCTCCCCCTTTGGTGCTGGCGAAGAAAAATAAGAAGAGAAAGGGGGTCCAGGAAGAGAGTGCAAATAGTTTCGCTGGTGGTTGCTCTTCAGATGAATTATCGGATGAAGAAAGAGCAGTCATAGGTGAACATGGTGAAAGAAGTTGCATAGGGAAGGGTAATCAGGTGAGAGCTACGAGAAGTGAAGTCGATGACCGTATTCTTGAGCAGTTTAAGTATGAACTGCAAGAGATTCTAGTCAGCTATTCTTGTCAAATATTCTTAGGTTGTTTCGAGGCTGTATACCAGCAACGGTACAAGAAAGAACTGGAATATCAGAGATTTGGTGTGGACAAGTTGGAGGATTTGTTTGCAATTGTGAGTGATGTGGTAGTATTGCATGAGGAACCACTTAGCAAGCGGAAGTTCCTGGCTGCTGTTGGTTGTTAAAAAACTTCGGCAAGGGCGGTCTATTTGTTTTAACCATTCTGATGTTTTTATCTATCAAATATTTACAAGGGAGGGTGGGCTATGGACACTCCAAATTGCCTATCCACACTCTTTGCAAACAAATCATAATTTTAAGCTTTTTTTTTACAAAATTATGATTGGTTAATGAAGAGCGTGAGAAAACAACGGATTGTGTTAATAGTCACTTGATAACTGGTTTATTTATTATCAAGAAATGCTTGTTCTCTCTACAAGGAATTATCAAGAAATGCTTGTCCTCTCTAGCAACCTCATCCTCTTCGGTTTATTATTATTCCTTCAAGTCTTGTAAAAATGATATGCTGGGTAGATGTGTTTTTTATAGTCACTTCCCTGCATGGATTTGAATCCGTACTACAGTTTCCTTATTTCCATTTTCTGTGACTCATTAGCTACACTTTTAAGAGTAGTGAGCTATGTAAAGTAGTAATTTTTCTTCAACCAACTTGTATCCAATCTCAATATTTGTGTACAACTCTCCATGTGTTTACATGTGAGAATAAGTGTAATTTATTTAAGATGTTATAGATGATAATTTTAGTATGTTATAGATGATAATTTTAGTGATTTAAAAATTGTCTTCACTATTGCTATGCCTATTCATTGGAATATCCAAGTAATCTTTTGTGAATCTTTTGAAATATTGTTTACTAGTTGAACATCTTTCTTTTGATGGTCTGTACTTGGAGATTTTGGCGGTAGTTGATTGATGGCCCTTACTGATATGGTTGGTGATGGGGCTATATTTGTGGAACCCTGAACTTTAACACCATAAACAAGAAGGTTGCTACCAATGTCACTGAAGGGCGCCACTAGGAAAAGGGTAGCAGGAGTTAGTGGTGAAAAGGAGGATTTTGGTATAGAAAGTTAGTTTGTGTATGGCAAGTTTCCAAATTGAATTGTCACTGAAAAATCCAGAGTGATAGGCACTGTTGGTTTAGGTCACCAAAAACAATTTCTTTATAGCAATGTGGAGAAGAAGAGGAAAAATAAAATCATTTGATTTCTTGATCTTCAAAAGAAAAAAGAAAAAAGCAAATTTCTAGTGTTAACTGATAAAAGGGAAATTTTATGGAAAGTTAAAATCACTGCCCCCATAATAATAGTGAACCTATGTGTTTTCATCGACATTGTTTTTCAGCCAGAAGACCAAGAGCTAATTATTGAAACTTTGGATTGTTTGGACACATACTTCATGAATCCTGCAACTTGTTGCAACAAAGAATATATCTTACAAGCTCTTCTGCACATTATTATTGGAGGGATTCATGTGTGATGATTGACTAAATAGAGTGAGCGAATGTGATTTAGTCAATCTCATGAGTTATATGTTAGATATTTCCTGATGATGCGTGAAATATCACCATAAGGATCTTGAATATCATGTTCTTACACATCATATAAAACAAAGATACAAAGTATCTATGTTTTCTGATTTACTCTTTTGATATCTCTTTTGACAGAGTTTTGGTATGATGGTCTTCCTCAACCAAATCCTTAATTCTTTTTGGTACCTTCGTTTTCTCTCTGATGGGGAGAGGTGAATACCATTTGTGATTTGGTGTGTTGGGGACTATAACCTTCCTTATGCGTTAACTTATAGGGTTCCCATTATCCCATATGGGTAACCTGATGGTATCCATCCATTAAACTCATATCCGTCATCAGCTTTTAGAAATTCAAGGGAGCCCGTAATTAGATCACTTATAATGTAACCCCGGATATAAATAGTTGATATCATTGTATCAAATATATGATGTCCACCTTAATTATAAATTTCTAACAATCTTTCACTTGAGCTTGATATATATTTTCCTGAAACAATTATATCACAGACTTAGGCGCGCATCTGTATGCTATTTACGTTTAGACTTCTCCTTAATACAATCTGGTCCATCTCATATATTAACTATGGAACCACCGCGACTTTCATCACATTTAAGTGTGACTCGACCACGATGATCACCATATTAATATACTCAAATGATATAGATCAAATATGGATGAGTGACATGGAAATTTCATGCAATGTGATCTCAAACATGTCTATTTCCCAACTGATCATTCTTTATTGTTTAGTGAGATCAATCTAAAGTCTTTAATTGCAACATAATAGTTATAATGCATAATTTTAAAATGAAACAATAAACCATCAACTTTATTATACATAAAAAACTGTACATAATATCCAAAGCAAAACATATAGATTCTCAGTGAACTAAGGTAACAACACATGTGAGCAACATGCTCATGAAAGACTTTAGGTACCAAACCTTTAGTCAGTGGATCAGCTAGCATAAAATTTGTCTCTATATGTACTCTGGAAACTTGTCCATTTGAACACTTTCTTTAACAACCAGAAACTTTATGTCAATGGATTTTGACTTTGTAAAATTCTTATTGTTGTTGGAGTAAAAAACTGCGGACTTGTTATCACAATAAATCCTCAATGGTCTTTCAATACCATCGACCACACGTAAGCCAGTGATAAAATTCTAAAACCATATGTCATGGTCTGATGTTTCAAAACAAGTCATGAACTCCGCAGTCATCGTTGAAGGAGCTATAAGCGTCTGTTTCGCAGACTTCCAAGAGATAACACCTCCCGCCAATACAAACACATATGCAGAAGTGGAGTATCTACTGTCTAGACATCCAGCAAAATCGGAGTCAGAGTACTCAATGATCTCTAAATTCCCAGACCTCTGATAAGTGAGCATGTACTCATCTGTTCTCGTCAAGTAACGCATAACACGTTTGACTGCCTTCCAATAATGCATTACAGGATTTTTCAAATATCTTCCCAAAACTACCACAACAAATGCTATGTCGGGACGTGTGCAAACTCGAGCATACATTAGACTTCCTACTGCAGATGCATAAGGAATTTTTTGCATCTCGTATCTTTCAAAGTCATTGTTAGGAAATTGTTCGAGACTAAACTTGTCTCCCTTAGCTATAGGAGTATCCCCTGGTTTACTGTCTTTCATGTCAAATCTATTTAGGACTTTATCTATATAGATTTCTTGTGATAACTTTAGGATACCTTGAGAGCGATCTCTCAGTATCTGAATACAAAAGAAGCTTCCCCAAGATCTTCCATTTCGAAATTCTTCGTTAGAAATCTTTTGGTCTCATGCAATAGTCTCATATCACTACTAGCAAGCAGTATATCATCGACATATAATATCAGGGAGATAAATTTACTCCTACTGAATTTATGGCATACACAATCTTCAACTTTATTTGCCTCAACTATATGAGGTAATAACTTGATGAAATTTGTGATTCCATTGACGAGAAGCTTGTTAAGGTCATAGATGAATTTCTCTAATTTGCATACCGTAGAATTTGAACCAATTGACAAAAAGTTTTCTGGTTGCACCATATAGATCATTTCCTTAATGTCGCCATTAAGAAACGCAGTCTTAACTTTCATCTCATGTAGCTCTAAATCAAAATGAGTCACTAGTGCCAATATTATTCTAAAAGAATCTTTCAAAGATACTAGAGAGAATGTTTCTTTATAATCAATGTCTTCTTTCTGAGTGAAGTCTTTAGCTACTAGACGGACTTTATATCTGTCAATATTACCCTTCGAATCCCTCTTCGTTTTAAATATCTATTTGCAACCGATAGGTTTCGTACCTTCAGGTAGTTCGACAAGATCTCAAACATCATTATCATGCATAGACTTTATCTCACCCTTTATGGCATCGATCTACTTTTGAAAGTTAGAACTTTTCGTGACTTGACAAAAGTTCAATGGATCATCTTTTGTTAACCCAATGTCATCATTATGTTCTTGAAGAAATACATTATAATCATCCGAAATTGCACTTCTCCTCTTTCTAGTGGGTCTCTTTAATGACACTTCTACTTTGAGGTTGTTGAATTTGTTCTATAGGTGCTTGAGGGAGAACCTCATTGTTGTCTTGTTCTGAAATATTGTCAGGGACAATATTACCGAATTTGTTCCTTGAATGGTAATAGGCACAAGAACTTGTTTACTATCAGTGACAGGTTCTTCCTCAAAGATAACATTTTTTATGTTCTCCTCCTTCCCAAAATCAACTTCCTCAAGAAATCTTGCATTTTCCATCTCAAAAAAGAGCCTTGAAGTGATATCATAAAATTTATAGCCCTGAGAGCGTTCAGCATAGCCAACAAAATAACAGCTAACGGTTTAGAGTCCAATTTTCTTTCATGCGGTCTATAAGGTCATGCCTCAGCTGGACAACCCCAAATATGCAAGTGTTTCAAGCTTGGTCTTTTATTAGTCCAAAGCTCATATGTGGTTTTGTTAACTACTTTACTTGACACCCTATTAAGGATGTAAACTGCAGCCTTTAAAGCTTCCCACAAAGAGACTGTGGTAATGAAGAATGACTAATTATATTTCTCACCATATCCTTAAGTGTTTGGTTTCGTCGCTCAGTAACACCAATCATGCTAGGTTTGCCTAGCATAATGTATTGCGGAACAATTTCATACTCTCTGAGGAAAAGTGCAAATGGCCCTAGACGTTGTTCTCCTGATCCATCATATCTGCCATAGTATTCACCACCACGGTCATATTTGACAGCCTTAATTTTCTTTTCAAGTTGAAGTTCAACTTCAACCTTGAAACTTAAAAACATCCAAGGATTGAGACTTCTCATGTATAAGATATAGGTAGTCGTACCTAGAGTAATCGTCTATGAACATAATAAAATAATGTTGTTCATTCCAGGAAGCCATAGGGAAAGGATCATATATATCCGTATGTATTAGCTCTAAGACATCTTTAGTTCTTTTGACACCTAACTTCCTTTTGTTTGTCTGTTTTCATTTATGCACTCAACACAGACCTCAAAGTCTGATAAATCTAAAGGGTCAAGAAATATTTGCACGAGATTTGAGCAGAAATATTAAATCTATACAATCGAGAATAATTTCTACGGCTTCCTTACAGACCTTAAAGTTTGTCTCATTCAGCAATGGGATGTTCTTAATTTGAGCAGAAATATTTGCAGAACTAGTAAAAGAACAAAACAAATTGCAATCATTCTTGCAATTAAACTCACATTCAACTTTAACACTTAAATTCAAATGATAATGAGGCACATCATGAGTTACCTAGCACAACATTAATATTCAATCTTTGGACAAAAATATTAACTAAGTGATACACTCAATGTAGTAATTAAATATTCAATTAAACTCACATTCAACCTTAATACTTAAATTTAAATGATGATGGAACACATCACGAGTTACCTAGCACAACATTAATATTCAGTCTTTGGACAAATATATTAACTTGAAAGTGGTATACTCAATGTAGTAAGCAAACATTGATAATCAGTTCTGTCAAACAATAAGCCTTTCTTTGGACCGACTTACTATTCACATGGAAAACCATATGATTATCACATATTTATTGCTACAAGTATGTTTGTAATTTGGGCCAAATAATAATTTTCCTTTGGGTCAAATAGTAATTTTCCTTTAGGCCGATCATTATTCGCATAAAATCAAAACATACAATTGACTTGCTATTTCATATCAATTACTAATGATACTCTTGTTTGTGGTCAAACATTGATCATAATGCATGTCAAATAATAAACCATTCTTTGGACTGATTTGTCATTCACATATGCAACTTTATAACAATCACATGTTTACCATCACATGCCTTTATATAATCCGGCCAAATAATAATCTTCCCTTGGGCTGACTAATACCTGCATGGATACATATATGCACTCGCATTTGACATTTATTATGAACAATTCACAGAAAAAATGTCACTTTGGCGACTTCATATTTAATAAGTTCACTTAAAGTGACAAACAATTTTATTTTTCAAAAGAAAAATCATTTAGATGACTTTGATTCAACATAACCTTAACCTAAAACATATATTATTTATATCCACATATAAATACATATATTCATTATACCCTATTGATAGCATTGCATCATTCTTATCACAATGACTGCATATTAAATTCCAGTAATGGTCCTTTTTTTTTTAATTTTATATAAATTTTTTTATCATTTTATACATGATTAAACATGGTAGGAGAAGTTGTCCAAACAAAAATAATGTTTCAATAATAGTAACTACTTAATAATGCAATTAGCCACTAACCAATGCAACAAATCATAAGTGTTGCAATCATTTAAACAAACAAGTCAGGTAATATATATAAAACAAGACATGTTCACATAATAGACTCATCACAAGATACCTAGAACAACATCAATTGGACAGAGAAATTAATTCGTAAGTGATACTCTCAATGTAATGATCAAATATTAACAATTAGTTATGTCAAACAATAGTCTTTCTTTGAATCGATTATTATTCACATGATAAAAAACTTTATAATTGGGCCAAACACAATTCGCATAAATAATCTCATACTCATCTATGTAATCTTAATCAATTTCCACAACAAATGTTACTTTGGCAACATATTGTATCAATTAATTCAAAAATAATTACCAGACAAAAAAAAAGAAAATAATACGAGTCCATTATAAAAAAATATAAAATTAGAATTAAAACATTTAAATTTGATATCTTTTATGATTAACAAATCTAATCCCACAATATAATTCCAAAATAAAAAAAAATATAGTCCATATATATCAAAACATAAAAATGAATGCAATCTTAATCAAATACATAATAGATAAAGAGTTAAATACATAAAAATATATATGCAAATCATTATTAAAAAATTCAACATTGAATATGATCATGCCCAACTTTTAAACATCAAGAGCATATCTTTTATATATATATATATGCACTTCCAAAATAAAATATATACACAATATATATTTAATATAAATATTAAGCTTAAACGTAATATATATAACTTAACTTCAATCCTTATTTATGTATCTTAAAACAAGGCGAATGACATATTTATTGTTGATGATGATAGATACATGTTTTATGCAATAATCATATTCAAAAGAATTGAAAACAATAAGTATAGCATTTAAAAGTCCCAAATATAGAGGAACATATTTAATCAAACCATAATTATATATATAACATATATGCAGATATTTAGATTACATAATACCCTAATGTATAAGAAATACATATTGCTCATGTATATAATATATATATATATATATATACTTTATACATATACTTTAACAAATTGCAAAAACTGTTAATTAACAAAAGTCAATGTCCAACAGTAAGACCTTAGTGCACATATAATATACATATTATATAACAGGAGTCATAAAAGTTAATGCAATATTCATGTACAAATCTGAATACATACTTCAACGCATGTTGCAATGATTCATAATACAAATTATGAATAATTCAAATAAGTGGAAGCAGATAAAAGTTAATCATCATTATTTATAAATACTCAATTTTCATAACCAATAGCGGAAGCATAAACATGCTCAAGTTTAAAAAATTAGAATTCATAAAAAATTGGAAATTAGGAGAAAAACATGTTACCATAACATTCAAAACCTAAAGCTCTCATTTGTTAGATATTTGATGATTGTTATATCTGAACCCAAGTTTGAATCTTATGATTCTCACATACTATATATAAAACAAGGATACAAAGTCATACCTGAATCCATGTTAAATCATCTACTCCTTTAATATACATTTTTAGATAATTTTGATACGATGGTGTGAGAACTATTTGTGATTTGATGTGTTGAGAGCATAACATTCCTTATGCGTTAACTTAACTTATAGGTTTTCATTATCAACAACCGTAATTAGATCACTTTATCATGCTCACCTTATTACAAGACTTTCATTCGGGTGGATCAGTGTTTGTGATATGATAAACTTGGTATGTGATAAGTAGGGTAAATAAGGAATTCTAGCATCTATGATAAAGAACGTGTTGGTAGCATTTCATTATTACTCATTTCTTAAATTCAATTATTTGCAATTGCAAGCCAATGCAGATGACTGAAGCAGAGGAAGTATTATATTTCTCATCTCTCCCAAGATTTTAACATATAGACAATTCAAAGGTTTTCCCTACCTCTAAACAAATCCAAAATTTGTAGGTTGTATATGAGAAATTGCAGTTCAATGGAAGAACCTAATGGTTCTCAGAGAGAAAATATATTTGGTGGGGATTGTGGAGAGCCAGTTTCAAGCAAAAAGCTTCTGCTGCAATATGACCGAGATGTGCTTGAAGACGAAGCAAGATACCTTCCATCCCCACTGTGAAAAACCACTTCGTTTCTGAGCATTTTTCCCTTGCTCCTTCGGCCTCTCTGCTGATTTCCGTGGCATTCTGCATCTTCATCGACCTGTAGAAACTCACTATGCATTGGTTCTGATGTCTCATACAGAAGCCTTAAGACCTGTTTTATTGAAGGCCTTGCCCTTCCTTCTCTCTGAGTGCACCATCCAACTATAGATACTACTGTTTGGAGCTGATCCAAGTCAAAAGACTCCCTCACATTGGGATCTACAAGCTCCAATAATCTGGTTTCTGATTCCATGTATGGTTGTGCCCATTCCACCAAATTCTTATTATCTTGAATAGCTCGTCTTCCTGTTATAATCTCCAGTAGCAGCACCCCGAAACTGTATATATCACTTTTCTCAGTGAGCTCTTGAGTAACAACATATTCAGGATCTATATATCCTGTAATGCAATTAACATTCAGAATCCAGCATTATCAATGATGAAGATTTATACCTAGTGTTCCATTGGTATACGTTTTCGAAGCATGCACAATGCCAACATCAGCTAACTGAAATACAATAAGAAAAGAATTCTATACCTGGTGTTCCCCAGATTTCGGTGTTTTCAGGTTCAAAGCATATTGAACCATTTTTTGAAGCTTGAGCAAGGCCAAAATCAGCGATCTGTCAAATAATGTTATATAAGGAAATATATTAGTTAACACTATTCTGAACTATCCGATTAGAAAATACAACGATTAATTAACAAGTGCAATGGTAGCATGCAGTCAAAGAATCAACCAACCTTAGCAACAAAGTTCTCGTCTAGTAAAGTGTTGCTAGACTTGATGTCTCTGTGGTACAGAGGAGGATCACAATAGAAATGAAGGTACTCCTACATGAGACAAAATGGGATTGAAAGATGAAAGGACTAAAAGCAGTCAATTCTGATAAAGCTTGAAATTAAACCAACCAAACATGGTCAGAAATTACCAGTGCATTAGCCACGTCGATGGCAATTTGTATTCTTGTTCGCCAAGTTAAAGGTGTTTTACCGGGGGCTATAAGAATAAAGATATACATCACATGAGATCCAGGGGTTAATAAGGGAAAAATCTAATACATTGATCTGTTTTGTCACTATTTTGATGCTTTTTTTTTTGCATGCTGCAGAGTGTTATCAATTCAGTATGGCAGAAGATGCTGTGAGTTCTAAAATAATGCAAAAGACCACACGAGATCCACGTGTATATACATGCATGAACATGAGATGTGAAGACAAGAGTTCCATTTATAATCTGACCACACAATATCATAAATATGCTATTACAGTAATGCATAGATATTGAGAGGCATACAATGAAGGTGATCTTTCAAGCTTCCATTTCCCATGTACTCATACATCAGAAACCTGCCATCAGACACACATAAGGGTTTGTTTTGCATGTTTATGATGTCAAAGAACACAAGTAAGCACAAAGAAACAAATACCTTTCATGTTTTTTAATGCAAAAGCCTCTTAGAGAAACAAGATGCCGATGGTGAAGCCGGGCAAGAAGCTCAATTTCTCTGCAGAACTCATCCTCTGCTTGCTCTGACACTCTGTTCATCCGCTTTACTGCTGCCACCAGACCATCGCTGAAATGAGCTTTATACACTGTCCCAAATCCCCCTTGCCCAACGATGGTGCTAAAATCCTCTGTTGCTTTCTTTATCTCCTTATAGCTAAATTTTCGGAACATGGATGAAGAACCTGTATTAAAGCAATGGAGGAAATAAAAAAAAATATGGAGAGCTGGTTTTGAATGTCACTGCTAAGAAAAAAAATTAATATTAAAAAATAACAAAATAATATTCTCACCTTCCTGAAATTTCCAAGTTGCACTAGGAGGTAAGGCTTTTGAAGAGGTTTTACCAAAATTATCAGGCTCGTCTAGCTCTTTGCTTTTCTGGCGAATTAGAACTATCAAGACTAGAAGCATCATAACAGCAACAGCTGTGACGGCGATAGCAATACCTGGAACTATTGTCAAGTGATATGAATGGTGTTTTTCCTTTAAAGGTAGACCTATCAATAATTGACTTGGGCTATCAGCAACCACCGAGCTGGGAGAAGCCTCGGGAGCAGGCAAGGATGGGGATGACTCTGAAGCTAGAAAGAATATGATAAGTTAAGTTTTACTCTATTGTTAACAATACACAAATTTCATTAGACAAAAATCAGATATACAAAGTTCCTTTGTATGCGTTAAATAACTATTTAATAAGACAAAAAATAAAAATAAAAAAGAGCAGTCACTTGACACATTAGGATAGAAGTAGCCTTTATCCAAATTTCCAAGCATAATTCAGCTTTGAAAATAACTTCGAATAGTATTTTCTATTCATGCCTTGACATACCAATGGAAGGGGTTTTGAACATTGCTTATTTTATAGAGAAAGGAGATATTATGAGGAGGATCTTTAACAAGTAAAGTAGAGATGTCACCTAATCTTACTGGTTTTACATCACAATAAATCTTGTACATGTAAAATGTATGTATTAGCATTACGACATGTATGAAGTCATGTACACAGAAAGAACCAATGAGAGAAAGAGAATCGCATCAATTCTCTTTTTTAAAACTACTACTCTGAAGCTATTCTTACCAGGTGCCCCAAGAAGTCCTTGAACTCCAAAGAAACAACTTGCAATGTCAATGCTAGATTTTTGATCAACTTGGCTTGCTAGTGCAACAAAAGAGGCGTCACGACATGTACTCAGTGTTATATTATCTTCAATTCCAAGATGATGTAGAAAACCAATGCCAGAATTTAAGCACTTCTTGCATTTAATTTCCTCTCCCAGCGGCAGTTTGCAATTTTTTGTGACCTCTACAAATCTAGGAGATTGCAGCATTTCAATGACAGTTGTTCGAGCCTTGCATTCATAATTAACAGGAATTTTTGTCCCAAGACCACAGAAAACTGTTGCATTTCGTACAACACCATAAAGGTGCAAAGTCTGAGATATGGTCTGGAGGCAGATGTCAGAGGCATCTGGAGGAACCCCTAGGCCGCTTGTTGTATTAACAAAACGGGCAACTGAGATTGCAATGTTAGCATTAATGTAGCGGCAGCATTTGCCCCTGTCACCCTGATTAGAACATATAGAGGATGCCAATGTGAAGTTTGAAAAAGTAAGATCCAAAGGGCAATCTGCGAAAGGAGCAACAGTATTAGATAACAAAGTTTCCCTTTATACTCCTACACCTGCAAGCCAACTCCCATCATTTTAATATGCAGCTACAATGCTGAATACAAAGAGATATACTGTTACTGTAACAGTATTCGAGATGCAGGTGATACAGCTATACCCGAAGAAAAACCCTAAAATTTGTTTCATCATTTATGTCATTCTTGCTGTATTAGCTATGAACACATGCTTCGGTGATCACTTTTTTCTGTTTTCAGTCAAAATATGCACAACATGAAAGCTTATGCCACCCTACTCAAATCATAGTTCATTGGTTCCTCTTAGATAAACTGCAGGAGCCAAAGCCATTTTCCCACTAGGTGGTGGGACAATATGGAAAAGTATAATGGAATAGCAGAATCTATCTTAATGAAATGAGTCGCATGATTTGTTTACTGATTAAGTATCCCGCAAAAGCTCTAAACTCGACATTCCTATGTATATACATCTATTTGAGAAAAAGCATATTTTGTTCACACTACCTATCAAACACGAGAAAATGAACAAGCAGATATAGATCGAAACAAACATTAACACCATCTCATAGATTATTTTTTACTTCAAGGCATTGTTTTAATAATGATGTAACAAGTTTTTGAATTTACATTGAGAGCAATATTTTAAGAGAGTATGGTATGTGTCAAGGTTCCCAAAATATTAAGCTATCAAGTGGAGACCTTGAAATGGTTTATATTTAACATGCCCTTTGGGCTTAAAATGAAAACAAGATTTTTGGTTTCACTATTTCCTTCACAAAATCTTGAAAACAGGAAACAAAGTGAACATTAAGTGATATTTTTGTGATCATAAGTGAAAATATAACAAATGAAAATGAAAACAATGTATGTAACATAACATCTTTAGATTCAATACCTTGTCAATCCTTTCATTTCTCTTTTCTTTTTTGTTTCTCAAACAGAAGCTAAGAGTGACTTGATTAGGTCATAAAAGGGTAAGCAAGTAACTAAAGTTGGGAAGTTCAGATGGAACCTTAACAATTACAAGTAATGTGTAAATTAGGAAAAACAATATAAGTTTCATAATCATATTCACATTATTATGCAGCCATTTTCATTCACTCTTAAGTCTTAACTAACTTCACCCTTGCATAAATGAGATGGGTCATAGAGAAAAATGGCACAAGATTGGATTTTGTGAATGAAAATTAAAAAGAAGCAACAATCAATGCACTGGTTTGTGAACTGGGTCTGAGATAAAAAAAAAAAGAATGAACTTTAAAATGACTAACCAGACATTACTACAGGGAGCTGTATTCCTAGAAAAGCCAACAATCCAAACAAGGAAGGAAGCATGTTGGAGATACACAACAAGAGAAGAAAGTAGAAGGTACAAGAAGTGTTGGATATTAATAGTAACTTATTTTGGAAACACCATGTTCACCAGTGTTGGATGTACAGTAGTAGATTTGAGACTTTTGTTTGTGAAAGACTAGTAGGTGTGTATGTGAGAGATTGTGTATGAGAGAGACAGAGTGTGAGGGTTTTGTTGTACTCTTTTTGGGGTGTCAATAAATGAATGTCTTAATTGGACAGGGATCACCTGTTCCCTTCCCACTCGGTCTCTGTTCAATTAAAAAAATTAACATAAATAAAAAAATATATTATAATAATATAAATTAATATTTTTATATTATTTTATGTAGTTTCATTGGCTAGGTATATGGGGACAGGAATATCTTGGGACAGACGATTCTTGTCCGTCTTAATTTTGGTTGTAAATGTGTTACTTTCATAAATCATTTAATTTTTTTTAGTATTTTTTTCGATTTAGTAGAATCTTACACCATTAGACTAAGATATTAAAGATGAATATGTATATTAATGATAAAGAATATTTTTTTATCTATATGTAAATTTTGGAATATGCAAATAGTATTTAAGAGCAAGCTTAAACTTATTTTTTGTTTTGTATAATTAATGTATTCTCTCACCCATTTTGAGTAAAGAATTAATAATTTTTGGGGTGTCTAATTGTTACTTTCAATAAGTATTATTTCCATAATTGAACATTTGGTCATTTAGTCATTTGTGAGATATAATGAGCCCTTACACTACTAAATAGAAATTGTTGGTAAGTTTATTTGAAAAGGATAATTTTATATTAACATATATAATCATTGATATACAATAAATTGGCCACACATTAGGAATAGTCATAGTATTAATTATTTGATGCTTTTGTGGGGGCTCATCTTCACTTGCTTCAGATTCCAGAGGAAATAGTGATACACATGCCATTGCACTTGCTTTCATAGATTCATGAGATTTGTTAAAACTTCAGAGAGTGCAGACTATATATTTTATGCAGACAAACAAAATTACACTAGTAGTAGTGTACACTTTAGACTTAACACGAAATAAAGCGGTTCAATATATACATTAACTATAAAATAAACTTTAAATTGCTGAATGTTTGTATTATTAAGTTTGATTAATATACAAAGTATATCTATTTTATACCTATCTGAAGTTCATCCCGCTTATTTAATGATATTGGTTTGTAACTCAAGTTCAATTTACTTAATTCCTAAATTATATTTAGTAAATTAAATAATAAATCAAATTTATTATGAATCTCAAATTGATTTGATTTATTGTCATCCATATTAATAGATTATCTAATAATTCTTATTTATTAGAAGTATCAATAATGATACCCAAAATAGTAGGGACAAATACAAGGTTGATACACTCGGATAAAGTTGCATTTATGAGAGAATAAATATTGTCTCTTAGAATTTTAACTTTCTCGTGGACCACCACAACTATAGTGGGTAGATTTAGGATTTGGATTCTCTTCATTACTACTAATATTGTAATGTGAGGTTATAATAGGTTTGATTTTTTAATTTAAAATCTCTATTGTTAATTTTTTTTGAAAGACATGTATCATTATTCCTATCTAGTAACTAGTATTGAATCTTCCTGTCCTTGAGAGTACGTAGATCGGTAGTCTTGAGCCAAAAACATAATGCAATAAAACTTCTTTTCTTTTTCTCTTATATATTTTAAAACTTTTTTGCATCAAATTAAATTATTTTGGCTCTTAATTTTTTCTTTTATTTTTAGACAAATGTCAAACAACTCATCTGAAAACCATAATTATTATTGTTTTTTTTAAAAAAAAACTTAACCATTTAGTAAAATAATTATCAACCCTAAAGCTTCAAAAACTTCCTTTTTCTCTCTCATATTATAGTATTTTAATCCAACAGCCAAATGAATTGTTACAATGTTATTTTAGTTTCAAATCCATGTTTGGACACATTAACAAATCACTTGGGGGCAGGCTGATATATTCTTTTCTTACACATTATAAAAAGCTTAATCCTTTACGTGGATGCTAGTATTTTCCCCCCTTTTTAGACTTGTGAAGACAAGAGTTTTGTTACACTCAAAGGCACAATAACGTTTTCTGCTTTCAGTTGTATAAAAAAGGCACAATAACCTCATTAGCTGAGGGCCTCACGGATCTGCATATAATCATATAAATATATTTGATGAGCATAGCCATGTGAGGTTCTGTGGGACCTAGCCCTTATTACTACCAACACAACTCATTTCTGGTACACTTTTAGGGTTTGTTTGGGAGTTGAATTTTGAAGGGAAGGAAGGAAAAGGGAAGGCTTAAGAGTCATCTCAAATTCTCAAGCCTTCCCTTTTCCTTCCTTCCCCTTCAAAAATTCAACTCCCAAACAAAACCTTAAGAATGTGAGGGGAGAATTAATTTTTTTAAGTTTCTTGTTTATTTAATTTAAAAATAGAGTATGAATTCACTTATTCCAAGAGTAGGATTTTTAAATTTACTCTTCATCCTAGCCATCAATTCTATTAGATATCCATAAAATTAATGGCTAAGATGAAGAGTAAGTTCTTTTAAACTTACTCTCAGACTAAGTGAATCCCCTAAAAATAATATTTAAATCTAGACTTTTTAACTTTATTTGGTACCTCATCCCTATTACCACCGTGATGTTTCCATGTGTATGGTGTTTTGTTGCTGAGTAGCAAACAGCACCCAATGGCATAGTACAGAATGGGTTAGGATGGACGGTGTAAAATGTAGAATGTCTATTTTTGTTTGCCCACGGTTGTCTATGAAAGATGTATAAATGTATGCAATAATAGTTTAAGAGTTTTTTACGGTATCAATTATTTTTTTGGTATTATTAAGCGTATTTTTTTATCTTTTTTGATGAAGAACTAATCCATTTTAGGATGTGTCCACAAGTGTCATTTTCAGGAATTAAACATCCAATTTTTTAATCATTTTGAGAATATAATGAAACCTTATATCATTGACCAACACTTTATTGATGTGTCAATTATTTATATTTAATCATCATTGATTCTTACATATAAGTAACACAAATGATAAATGATATAGTAATTATGAATCTTACTATATTACAGTCTAGTCTTAGGTTATTTGTTATTCTCAAGTTTGAAGTAGCTTGCAATCTAGTCTTTCAAGTTAATCTTTAAAATATCGCGACTAATACAAAACAACTAGTTCATTAACTTTTTTTTGTTAAATTGTGACCAAGTAGCATGTCACACCAAATGTCTAATATGTTGACAAAATAACTTTGTATTTAAAGGCAAACTTCAAAAACTGAATTAATTAAGGTATAGTCGAGTAGGGTTTAGGGTAAAAAAAAATATTTACCCATTAAAGTTTTAAAATGGTGTTATATATGTGGGTTAGATATATTTAAGATATTAAATTTGAGCTAAACCAACTCATATCAAGTGAGTAGTTTTTTTTGGGTACATATATCAAATGAGTAGTTTGGACGAGTCATTGTGTTGTTGAAAGATTATTTTTCTTCCAAGACGTACCTTAAAATTTTTGTCCTTGTTATAAGTAATTTCTAAAAATAGAAAAAAATTGAATGAATAGTTAATAAATAAAAAAAAAATAATGATAAAAACTACAAACTTTAAGAATAGATGAAGTGTTATGCTAACATCTAATTCGGATAACAGTTTATATCAAGGCTCATTTTTTGATTATGATGGATAAGAACGGAAAGAATAAAAAAATTGAATAAGAATAGAATATGATATCAAGTAGACAAGCTCTTGTATTATTCATAGAGAAAAAGATATATATATATTGAAAGTGTAACAATTTTTTACACTATCACCGCAAAGGTAGAATGAATCTGTAATGAAATTTTATCTCTTTCTCAAGGCCCATGCCATTTATTTTGGTTGATTAATATTGCATAATTATCTAGCTTAAGCCAATGTTGATTTAGCTTTTAGGCTCATGGCATTTTCTTCTTTTTTAGCTCAGAGCCTATAGAATATGTTGGTTTCTTTTATATTACCAATCCTTTTCATTTTTCATCCTTTGTTTTTTTTAAATGTTGTGAGAGGATGGTATCATGTGGAAAATGTTGAGTTTGGACTCCCTTCCTATGTGCAGAAAGACCCAATTGGACAAAACTCATTTATCTCACTTAATCTAATGGATATGAGTTATATGTAATATGTGTGTGCAATCAGTTTAGACAAAAAGAGGCAATAGAAAAGTGAGAGAGAAGTTGAAAGAACTCAATCCACAGGAACTCATAGCAGTTGTGGTATATTTGCGATTACGTCTTCGTTCACCGTTAGATCAAGCTTAAATTTGGGTAGCAGATTCACAACTTCTGGTACTTTATTCTGAATAGTTGGATCGGTGAGAAGTCATCTGAGGTGGTAGAAAACGAGCCAAAACAATGGCTGTTTTTATGATTTTTTTCCTGCAACTTTGTGTTCTCATTTTTAAGTTTGTTGCTCTATTATATATTGTATTGTTGAACACGTTTTGTGTTGTATTTTGTAGACACTTTTGTATTCCTATTTTGATCATAGTGGAGCTTGATTGACTAGCTTGTGCTCGTGGTTTTTACTTATCACATTGAGAAGGTTTTCTATGTTAAAATTTTGGTATTCTTGTGTGTTCTTAGTTACTGCATTATTTGTTATTGCTCCTCATAGATTCTAGCAAGTTGGAAAAATTATTATCCATTATATATACTCTTTTAAAGATTTCCTTGTTATTATGTTGAATTTCCCATAAAAAAATGGGATGGTTAAAAAACAATTGAATATAGTTTTATGTGGCTCAAAGCCTGAAGTATAATTTTTGGGCTCATGGCCTAATCTATATAGTTTTTTTGTTTAAAGCCCGTAATATTAATCTTCTATTGATTTAGGTTCACCCCGCATGAAAAGATTTACACCTTAATCTTTCAAAAAACCTGAAAATGCCATTTCTTAAAATAAATAAAAATCTGTTAGACTTTTTTTGGTACATAAAAGGAAGCATACATAACATTGGTCACATATTTGTATCCAAGATCACATATTTTTCACTTAAAAAGGTCATCTATACGAGTCAAAACATCCAACAAGTAAGGTAAGTTTCCTCAAGTTTATGTGTGTTGGTCACACATGCATAGGGAAAGGATTTTTGGATTGAAGTTACCTAGCTAGCTATCTCATGTTAGAGGACTTAAACCTTAAGAGAAAGCAATTTATGTTATGCTTAGTATGGCGAAGCTTCAAAAAGGAGTTTAAAACAAAATTGCCTCAAAAAATAAATGATAATAACTTCTTTTGACCTGTCAGGATAGAAATGGAAGAATGAAAATCACTTGTCTCATTTAATGTCTTAATTTGGTATTCATGTCCAATTATATAAAAAAGAAACGTTAAAAATACAATCTAATATAATTGGGTAGGGACATAAATACATAATTTTTTTTGGGATATGTCATCTTTGTAAAGAAATGGAAACCTTTCTTTTATTTTTGTAAATAGACATTTTCTTGTAGGTATAACATTGACATGATTGAAGGTTGAGTGATTAAATGTCATGTGATCTCCAAATATCTATAAATAATATATATATATATATAACACTAAAGGATAAAGATGTCAACTTCAAGCAGTTTTGATATGAGTTTAAGTTACCCAACATCTGAATGAAAGTCTTTTTTAACTTCGTTACGTTTAGGTTCAGATACAAGATTTCAGTTTCATATTAGATATTAGGGGTGAGCAAGACCCGACCCTACCCGCTCATCCAACACAACCCAATCATGATCAGGTTTGGTCGGGTCTATGGCCGAGTTCGGGTTCAAAAAATAGACCACGTCAATATTTAGGACCGGGTAGGGACCAAACATGACCCATCCCGTCCCGTCCTATGGTCACTCACTCATCATGTTTGTATGTGTTTATACTCAAATATATGTAGAGTAATGATACTCTTTTAGTCGAAAGTATCATTTATACTTTAATTTTTCCATAATATATACATGATTAATAATAATATATATACATATATCATTTTATATGTCAAACTACATATTCATAATAATAAATAATATTGAGAAATCTTTATATAAAATGAGTATGCATTATATTTAATCGGGTTTAGAGTCAGGTCGGGTTTAAAGGCTGACCTGGTCACTATTTAGGGTCGAGTTAGCTTCAGGTCTAGGGTCGGGTCCAGGTTCAAAAAAGTGACATACCAATATTTAGGGTCGGGTAAGGACAAGCCTTAACTCGTCCCAACCCAGCCCATGCTCACCCCTATTAGATATGGACAGATATAACCTGATCCATCCTATTACTATCTCTACTTACCAACCACTGTAGTAACATTTCTATTAAACAAGAAAAATCTGATGAAAGACACACTCAATGTTAAGTATTGTGAAATATATTTGTTCAACAAAAAACACAATGGGTAGAAAGTAGCTTATTGTTGCATTATTTTCGCCCAATCCAACTCAACTCAATGTAAGAAATTTTAGGTCAGATATGTAATGTTTAAATGAGTTTATTGTCATTATTTTAAGTAGTCAAATTAAAGTGATCCAATTCAAGTAAGGTATATGACTATAGACATAATTGTCATAAAAATTAGAGTAAATTACACTGACATCCCCTGAGTTTTAGTAAAATTACACAAATCACCCATCACTTTCTACACCTACACAAACCCCCTAATTTTTATACTTTCATTAACTGACCACCATTGCATGAGAAATAAGTGTGATTTTTTGAACAAAAAATATTATAAATGCAATTAAGTTAAACAAAACATGGTATACTATAGAGACAAGTCCAAATAATATATGAGTCGATACCTCTTTATTATTTTTGGTTCGTTTTGATATAGTATAAGAGCAATTTAAACAATATCTCTTTAGAATTGTTGATGCATTTTGTAACAAAAAATAATAAAGATACATTGATTTGTATATTATTTGGATGTTTCATCACAATATACCATGTTTTGTTTAACTTAATTGCATTTATCACATCTTCTGTTTAAAAGATATGACACTTATTTCTCATACAAGGGTGATCATTGTAACGAAAGTATAAAAAACTAGGGGAGGTTTGTGTAGGTGTAAAAAAGTGAGGTGTGGTTTGTGTAATTTCACTAAAACTCAGGGGGTGTTAGTGTAATTAACTCTAAAAGTTATTGTGTAGATACGAAACGTCCTATTTCTATTTTATGATGGACGAAATTAGAAATAAGTAAATAAAGTAGCATCATCCTTTATGGAAGGATATATACTTCTTATAAATAAGGGGTTATGGTCCCCAAGTCTATGCACCAACTAATCCATCAATGGATTTCCTACTCTAATATCCCATTATTAGAAAGGAAAGATTTAAGTCTTAAGGGAGATTAGGCATAATGACTTGGAATGTCAAAGAACCTACATGTTCTACTATTGACATGCATTTGCACATAAGGACAAAGGAGATGAAGTTAATTCATGGTTACATGATGAAAGATAATATAAATTTCATTCACTATATTGTTTATGAATATATTAGGATACATTTCCGTTCAAGTTCTAGTTCTATATTCTTTCTCGATGATTAGACATGAAAGATCTTGACTATATATGATGATAGTGTTCAACATCTTTAGTATGTATTATATATCTTTAGTATATAAAGTCCCCCATAATTAAAGTCTATTAAAGAGATTTCCAAGTGATGCAGCCTTCTTCCAATATGTTTGTTGTAGGATCTGGACCGACCGGGGGAGATACCTGAAAAGATTCTCCGACGCTCAAATTAGTAAGAGTCTTAGAGGGATTGTTGAAGAGTAAGTGACAATAAATGCTAGCAATAAATGAGGGAATCAATAAGTTATGAGAGTGTGTGAGAGTATTTTATAGATGAGAGAATATGAGATACTTTCTGTAAGGGGACACCCCTTATTTATAGTAGTTGGGGTGGCCGACGAGGCATTTGTCCAATGGTTGATAGTGACTGGTAGTAGATATCATAGGTGTGCAACAGGCCTATCCAATGAGTGGTGACACAAGCCTCTAAGTTGGATTTGTTTAGCACAAGGGGACAAGTTGACTTTGTAGGTGGCGTGACCCAAATCCAATTGAAAATACATTAAATGAGGTGTCAAACGTGATGACAGCTAACTGGAAATTACATATGCTCCCAAGTTGGACTTACTCAGCTCCTAGTTGGTTATATGAAGATTCATCCCGACCGGATAATGTATTTGGTTAACCGGGATGGAATACCATTGTTGATATCTTTGTAGTAATAGTTGCTTAACCTTACCCTTAATGGATAGAAAAGTTCTTTTAAAAATTCAACCCTTACATTATTTTCGCCCAACCCAACTTGATTAAAAAATTAGTTGACTCATTCGAGCAAGTCCACAATGGGCTAGGACAGTCCGGTGACTTCATTTTTGTACTTCTATTATTTGATGTTGTCTTATTATGTATTATACAATATTACTTCATTATTTCACTCGGCGGTTCACCAATAATAATGTATGAATATGGTCATTAATAGATAATTTCTTATATTAGAGAGTCTTAAAAATTTTAATATAGGGTCCATGTCTTGTGTCCATTGTAACATTCGAGCATAAGTGATAATAGGAAACTGAATATTTTCTTTTTTAAAAAGCTGAATAATTTCTTTTAAATGTTAATTGTATGTCAACTTCTTCTGAGTTAGCATATTTTATCATGACTTACCAGCATTGTATTAACATATTTGGATTTACTTTTCATTCAAATTTTTCTGTGCTCAATTTAGTATTAACTAATAATCACCTAATTCCCTTTTTTAATAAAGTAAAGGGTGAAAATATTAGTTAGGAGGGGTGAAGTTCCTATCCGAAAGAGGAAAGTTCATAAAAAATAAAAGGAAAAACTAAAATGATCTATTAATTCTATCATTTAGATATAACTGTGATGAAATTTTTACTCCTACAAAGAAAAACAAAAGTAGCACTTTTTTTACACTACTTTAACACTATACATCTTAAAGACAGATAAAGCTGCTATAAAATGTTCATATTCAGTTCAGAAGTCTTATTCATATAGGTAGTTGCACTTTTTTGAAATTGAAATTTCGCATTCCATCTATATAACTGACAGAGATATCATATAACACCTCATTATTTTTCTCTCACATTCTCTCTCCTTCACAACAAAACACATCAACAAACGATGATGCAGGTAATGCTATTTTCTTCAGCATTCTCTGTTTTTTCAGCTGTTCCAAAACAGTGTCTTCAATTTCCTCTCACTTTTCTTTGCAGAATCCAACTCTTGCAACGACCCTTTTCTCTCTTTTGCTTCTTCTTCATTCCTCACTTGCTCTCAAGGTACAAAGTAACATTTGTAAATTGTAACCCTTTTTGGTTTTTTATAAACTTGTCTATAAGCTTAACCTTCTTTAATAGGAAGGACAAACATGCGTATCAAACAAAAACTGTGACAAAGGTTTGTACTGCGAGACGTGTGTAGCAAATGGAAACTTGCTACCTAGGTGCACCAGAATCCAACCAATCATCCCAACTTCAAAGGTTTAACCTTTTTTGTTTTTTTGTCTTGTGCCATGAACCTAGAACAAATATTTTAAATTACGGTTGTGATCACTATTATGGTTACTATAATTATGATCATTGCAACCATTACGAAATGGATGCAGTTTAATACAACCCGACGTGGCCACAATATTGTGATACGGTGTCACACCCCGATGAGATGCGGTTGCAGCAGTCACTGCAACATCAGTATTACGACCATGTCATGTAATGCGGTCTACAATTTGAATCACTAGTAGAACCTAACAAAGTCTTGTCTTCTTTTTTTGCACAGGTGAAGGGGTTACCATTTAACCATTATTCGTGGCTAACTACACATAACGCATTTGCTCTGCTAGATCAGAAATCGGAGATAGACTCTTTGATTCTTGCTCCCACAAATCAGCAAGATACAATAACAGATCAGCTTAATGTATGTTTTTTTTCCATCTCATTCTTTTTCTAAATATTGTTGTGATCAGTTACTGAGAAAATGCTACAAATTTGTTAGTTAACAAAAGGAAACATAATTGAAACTTATCATAAATTCTAGGTAAGCACTCACCATTGTATCATCTAATTTTTAGCATTACATTTATTAATAAAAAAGGATACTTACAAGAAGGAGAAATGACTTAACTGAACAAGAATCCTCTCCCGTCATGGAGAGTCAAATACTTGTTTTTCATTATATTTTCTGTGACAAAAATGTTATTTTATTATATATAAAATGATAAAAATGTTTTACCATATTATTTTTTCCTTTACTTTTGTAGTACTTGTCTCTCCATTAATGGAGACGGTGGTTACACTTCTTAACTTGCCACTTGCCTGTGCCAAAAAAGTTTGAAGTATTAAGTCTTATGAGAATATACGATTTAAGCTCAAGAGTTTTGCTACCTTATCCTTTATATTTCCTCTCAGAATGGAGTTAGAGGATTGATGCTTGACTTGTATGACTTCGAGAATGATATTTGGCTATGTCACTCATTTGGTGGCCAGTGCTACAACTACACAGCTTTTGTAAGTAATAAATGCTTTATTTGTGCTATTCCAAATTAAGGATAATAGTATTATTCAAGTACAATATTGGAATTTGGAAGCTTAGCATATGAAATCTGGTTATGCTTTTATTTCATTAAGTAATAGTTGTCTTAAATGTGAACAATGCAGCAACCTGCAATTAATGTTCTCAAAGAGATACAAGCATTTCTTGAAGCAAACCCATCAGAGATTGTTACTATTATCATTGAAGATTATGTTACTTCCCAGAAAGGCCTAACAAAGGTGTTTGATGCTGCTGGACTAAGAAAATACTGGTTTCCAGTGTCTCGAATGCCGAAAAATGGCGGAGAATGGCCAACCATAGATGATATGGTCCAGAAGAACCAACGTTTAGTAGTCTTCACTTCAAAAAAGGCTAAGGAAGCCTCTGAAGGAATAGCCTATGAGTGGCAATATTTGGTAGAAAACCAATGTAAGCACTACATTTCCATTATAAAAAATCTTACTTTGGTAAGCACATTTTCATTTGGATTATTGGTAAATGTTGATGAGTTTTGAGAGTGTAATTTACAGATGGAGATGATGGAATGAAGGCTGGTTCATGCCCAAATCGCGCAGAATCGACGCCTCTGAACACAGCATCAAGATCTTTAGTCCTGGTGAACTTCTTTAGAAGTGTTCCAGATGTAACAAAATCATGTGAAGACAATTCAGCTCCTTTGCTTAGTATGATCAACACTTGCTATCAAGAAGCTGGCAAACGTTGGCCTAATTTCATTGCTGTTGATTTCTACAAGGTGCTACAATATTATCCATGTTAAAAATAGCTTTTGAATCAAGAGAATAATGCTAGTACACATATCACATCCACGGTTTTTATCTTATTATAGCTTACCTTACCACATTTTCTCTAACCAATCGAACATTTTAGTTGTAAGATCACTTATGAAGTTCTCGACAATGGACTTGTCAGTTATGTTCCATTGGGAGTACTCCTTAACCTTTGTCATAACTTCCCTAATATAATTTATTTTGGGCATTAATGGCTTAACATTTTCTATCAATGTCATCCACATCATGTTGAAGCTCAGTTTGTTCCCCCGATAAGACATAATTGACTGACTATAAGTTTCTATCGAAGCTAGTAACGCATACACATATCACCAACTGTTTGCTCTCAAGTTTCGACAAGAATAACCAAACTTTTATCTCATAGAGTAATCTTAGCTTTCTTGTCAAAAAATTTCCATAAATGATTTTCACAAAAAAATTGACAGCAAATCAAGTTTATGGTGGAAAAGAACATTTTTCATGTGTGCACCAAACATTACTTAGATAGTATGAGAAATGCAGTGTATTTTTTTAACTAAACATAACCAATTTCTCTACATTGATCTCTCAGAGGAGTGATGGAGGAGGAGCAGCAGAAGCAGCAGATGTTGCTAATGGTCATCTAGTATGTGGGTGTAAAAACATCTCCTCTTGCAAGGTTTGCACGATTAGTTTCATCGTCACCTCCCTCTCTTCTATGTTTTTTTGGTACTACCAAGTACCAAATGTATCTTTCACCTATTAGGTAATGAACTAATCTCTGTCGGGTATGTGACTGTCTCTCGCAATAAGTATTGCTCACATGAATTGAATCTTTGATTTTTTGGTGATCCTTGGGATCTAATAGAGCCTCTTTTCTAAGTTTGCATATACTGAAATTTGGATTTGTGCAGGCAAACATGACATTTGGAGCATGTGATATATTACCTGAGGCTGAAGCAATTCCTCCCCGTGCATCACCACCACATGCCTCCAGCTTTGGCTTTCGAAATTGCAAACCACTTCATTTGTTGTGGTTATTTGCCACTACTCTTCTTGTGGCTATGCTCTTATCATTGTAAACAGTTGTCCCCTTTAATAAAGTGGGGATACAAGAGTGTGTTAGAAGAAACCATTTTGTTATAAAATGCTGAATGTTATAATTATATGGGGTTTGGTGCTGTTGGGACTTTAGAAGAGAAGAAAGGAAATCAATAGAAGAAAGAAGTAAGTAAACAAGAAGAAGGAAGAAGTTAAGAGAATGCATTGTGTATATTCATTCATTGCCTAATCATACGCATAGTAAGGTTGGTGCAACTAATAACAGAAATTCAAAACTAATTTCTAATACACAGTGAATTATAATATGCATTTGACACTCTCCCTTAAGACAAGTCCTTAAGAGATACAACACTCACCCTTCTCAATAAATCTTCAAATCTATCCACCCTTAATCCCTTTGTGAATAAATCTGCCAATTGCAATTCAGTTTTGCAATATTCAACTTGTATCCTCTTTTTGTTCACCAAGTCTCTAATGAAGTGGAACCTCACTTCTATGTGCTTGCTTCTACCATGACTCACTGGATTCTTTGACAAATTTATAGTTGAAATGTTGTCAATCCTTAGTAGCAATGGTGTCTTTACACTCATCTTCATCTCTTTCAACAATTCTTCCGACCAAACAGCTTGGCAAGCTACATAACATGCTGAAATATACTCAGCTTCACAGCTCGAGAGAGAGCAATGACTTGTTGCTTTGTAGAAGACCAAGAGATAGGGGCACTGTTGAGTAGGAATATGTATCCAGATGTACTCTTCCTTTCAACTAAGTCTCCACCATAATCAGAATCTATATAGTCAATCAATTCCAGTTTTGATTTCTGTTTTCCTATTGGAAATAGTATGCCTTTGTCCATCGTTCTCTGTATATACCTCAACACTCACTTGGCTGCTAGGAGGTGAGTCTACTTTGGCTTACACATAAATCTACTCACAAGGCCAACACAATATGAGAGATCTGGTCTGTTGTTGCATAAGAATCTTAGTGATCCAACAATTTGCTTGAACATTGTCTCATCAACTGATTCTCCTTCCTCATCTTTGGTTAGTTTCAAGTTCATTTCAACTGGACTTCCTACTGAGTTGCAGGAATCCATGTTGAACTTCTTTAACACTTCACTTGCATATTTCTTCTGATGCAACATGATTCCTGCTTCTGTGAAAGCAAATTCTAATCCTAGGAAGTAGCTCAATCTTCCTAAGTTAGTCATTTCGAATTCTACATTCATGACTCTTTTGAATTCATCAATTCTTTCTTGGTTTGATCCTATTAGTAACAAATCATCAACATATAAGCAAATAATGAGTAATTCTCCTTCTATGATTTTGATGTAAACTCCATGCTCAACCAGGCACTTCTGGAAATCAAGCTTAAATAGAAACGCATCTATCCTTTTGTTCCAAGCTCTTGGTGCTTGCTTCAAACCATACAAAGCCTTCTTTAACTTGTATATATGTTGTTCTTTTCCTTTTGTAATAAAGCCTGGTGGTTGTTGCACATAAACTTCTTCTATTAGTGGTCCATGGAGAAATGATGATTTCATATCAAGTTGAAACAACCCCCAATTCCTTGCACTTGCTATTGCAATCATTGCCCTTATGGTTTCAATTCTGGCTACCAGTGCAAATACCTCTTTGTAGTCTAGGTCTTGTCTATGTAGGAACCCTTTAGCAACAAGTCTTGCTTTGTACTTTGAGATTGATCCATCAGGATTTAGTTTTTGTTTGAAGATCCACTTGACTCCTATTTGATGTTTGCCAACAGTAAGCTCAACCAAGTCCCAAGTCTCATTCTTTTCAATAGACTTTATTTCTTCATTCATTGCAACCTTCCATTTTATCTGATTCAGTGCCTCAACTTCATTTATAGGAGTTGCTTCAACCATTAGTGCTAAGTGAATCAAATTACCTTCTTCATTGATTTGATCATCAACATGTAGCTCATAGTCTTGAATCTATTTGGCAAGGTTCTTGTTCTCTATGATCTCTGAACTATAGGTATCTCAATAGTTCTTTCAAGTTTCCTCGTTGGTTCAGGTTCAACATTTATGCTCACAGGAACCATCCTTTTTAAGGAGGTTTGCATTTGCTTCCAATTCCATTTTTCTTATTCTAGAATCAACACATCCCTACTGATCTGAACCCTTTCCTTGATTGGATCATAAAGTCTATAGGCTCCAGTATAGTGATAGCCTATAAACACTATTGCTTCACTTTTATCCTGAAGTTTGGTTCTTTTCTGGTGAGGTACATGATTGAATGCTAGTGATCCAAAAATCTTAAAATGACTAACCCCTGGTTTCTTACTTGGCCATACTTTAAGTGGTATTTTCCCTTCAATCTTCTTGGTTGGACACTTATTCAAGATGTAGGCTGATATTGATACTGCTTCAACCCATAATTTTTTAGGCAAATCCTTCTTTTTGATCAAGCTTCTTGCCATATTCATAATGGTTCTATTTCTCCTCTCAGTATGACCATTATGTTGGAGAGTGTATGGTGCAATCTCCTCATGTTTTATCCAATTCTTCCTGCAATAGGTTTCAAACTTATTTGAGGTATACTTTCCTCCTCCATCTGTTCTGAGCAACTTGATTTGTTTTCCACTCTCCTTTTCTACAACAACCTTAAAGCTCAAGAAAGTTTCATAAGCATCATGTTTAGCTTTTATGACAACTAACCAGATCATTCTCTTATACTCATCCACAAAAATTATGAAGTACTTGTTACCTTCCAATGATGGTGTTTCAAAAGGGCCACAAACATTAGAGTGAACAACTTCTAGAATTGACCTAGATCTCATTTCCATTTCTGACTTAAATGAATTTCTTGTTTGTTTCCCTATCAAGCAAACTTCACATACTTTCTCAAGCAGTGATATGGTAGAAAATTCACTTACCAGTTGTCTTGATCCTAGTTGATACAGGTTCTTGAAGTTTAGGTGACCATATCTAGAATGCCATAACCAACTTTCATCACTAATTCTCATGGTAGCCAAGCATTGTACTTCAACTGCCTTGATGTTTACTTGGAATGTTCTATTTCTTGTCAGCTTGCTTCTGAGTATGAGCTTGTCATCAACATCAGAAAGTTCAAGTTGCTCATTCCTCATTATCACACTGAATCCCTTTTTCAAGTAACTGACATATGCTTAGTAGGTTGCACTTCATTTTTGGCACTAGCAACACATTTGTGATTATAGCTTTTGAGCAATTTTGTCTTGTAATCACCACATTCCCAGCTCCCTCTACTTCTAGTGAGCTATCATCTGCAAACTTCACTTTGCTTTTCTTTGAAGGATCAAATTCAGTTAGCCACTCTTTGTGCCTTGTCATATGATTGGAGCATCCCGAGTCCAAATACCATGACTTAATGTGTGAGCTTTCTGCAGATGTGGTTACCATTAGATTCAATGGTTCCGAATTTGAATCTCCTTACACAACATAAGCTTCTTCTTGATTCTTTGTTTGTTTTTCCTTTTCATTAGGACATTCATAAGAGTAATGGCTTAGTTTGTGGTAATTGAAGCACTCAACCTTCCTTTTATCAAATCTTTTTTATTTTGGTTTATTGTTCTTGGCTTTCCTCTTCTATCAGAAGATTTTGCTCAATCTTGACTGGTTTTGCTTCTTTCAGCATTTTCAACCCATCTTTTGTTATGATCATTTTTTCATCTCCACTTCTTGTCTTTATCTTTAGAGTAGGTTGCTTTTAAGGCTTGTTCTGTCTTCTTACCAGAGCCTCTGTCAAGTAGCCTCATCTCATGAGCTTCAAGTGAGCTTTGAAGCTCTTCTATCTTCATCATTGTGATGTCCTTTGACTCCTCTATTGCAACCACAATGAAATCAAACTTTTGGGGCAGAGACCTATGATCTTCTCAATCACCATGAGATCTGTGATGGATTCTCCATAACCTTTCATCTGATTGGTTATGGTTAGTATCCTGGTGAAGTATTCACCAACCTTATCACACTCTTCCATATGTAGTAGCTCATATTGCCTCCTAAGGGTTTGCAATTTCACATTTTTAATCTTGTCTCCACCGTCATGGCTTCGAATCAAGATATGTCAGGCTCCTTTGGAAGTGGTAGAACCTTGGATTTTCTCAAAGTGAACATCATCCACACATTGATGGATTAGGAATGGAGCTTTGTTGTCCTTCTTCTTGGCCTCTTTGTGCATAGTTCTTTGGCTTTATGTTGCATCAAGGCCCAACGCAGGAAATCCATCTTCAACAACCTCACTGGCTTCTTGAAAGTAGAACAAGACTCTCATTTGAGTCCTCCATCGATCCCAGTTCTTCTCTGTGAGAATTGGGAGTCCCATTGATTGGAGGTTTGTGTCATTTCCTACCATTTCTTGATCTTTCAAATGCTATGCCACCCTTTCTTATCGTGATTCACTCTCGGTGAATTTGAATGCCCCTTTTGCTCAACTTTTGCTTCAACAAACTCATTTTTGTTGATCCTTCACACACGCACCCACAGGTCCTTGGATTTTCAAGCTCCTGATACCAAATTTGTTGGGACTTTCGAAGAGAAGAAAGGAAATGAATAGAAGAATAAGTAAGTAAACAAGAAGAAGGAAGAAGTTAACAAAATGCAGTGTGTATATTTATTTATTGCCTAATCATACACAACCTATTCATAGTAAGGTTTGTTCAACTAATAACAGAAATTCAAAACTAATTTCTAATAATGACAAATTACCTTTCCTTCTCTAATTACAACATTACTTACTTAGACTTGGATTACAATATGTATTTTTAATATAATTTTAAAATTTTCAAATAAAAAATAATAAATAAAATTATTATTTTATTCTTCATATTCTAGTACTAGATTTCCAAGAGGAGCTGTACTCCACTTTGGTTTTAACTACACATGTCTTATGTGTTTCTCATAAATTTAATCTATATGAAAAGGAAGGAATGTTCAATTTAGATCAAAGTACAATTTTTGATGTACCAAAAAAGTACACTTTTATCTTAATTATTCACCGTTGGATTGGAATCCAAAAATATAATGTTATATATAATATTAATTTTGAATGTTTAAAAAGCATCTTCTAGATTAACTATCTAAATGGTTCAGTTCATCGGTAAAAGAAAATTGGTTTGCTTAAAATACTGAGTCAAACCGGATTGATGAACCGGAAACCCTAAACCCCAACTTTTACTACGATTGACAAACCAAAAATCCCAACCGGCCAATTGTTTCTGTGACAAACCTCATCCACGACTAGTGGAGATTGAAGTAGCAAGTTGCAACAGTGTACTTCTTCTCATTCACGATTGAGGTTTTTCGTTCGCTGCCATTGTGAATTTTCACCCCTATTTTGCACTTCCTTGCAGCGCTCTCTTTTCTCTCTGAATTAGCTCCACATTGTGGTAAGATATCGTTTTTTCCCGTTCAATATTATTCGATCCTTCTCATTTCATGTATTCTCGGGTCTACGAGGGTGTGTGTGTTTTTGTTGTATTTTTTATTTTATATATTTTATTTTACATATTTTATTTTACATTTTTAAAGCTGATATTGTGATTATAGTATTATACACATTCAGTTTTACCATGCTTAATGGTATTTTTTATGTTATTAAATAAACAAGTATAGGTTGTGCTAGATGAATATATGAGATTAGTTCTTTGCAGTTTTCTGTATATGAGGTTCTTAAGTGGTTTATCCAAAAGGGTAGTTCATGGGTTTGGAATTCCATGGTATTCTTCTGTGACTTCAATTCTGAGTGTGGGTTTTATGATTTAAAAAAATGGAAATTTGTGAGGCACTCACAGCTGATAGTTCACAGTTGAGATCTCCATTCTCTTGAGCCTGTTTTGGTACTACTAGTTTCCGCTCTACACTACTTACAATATGCAGCAACGATCTCCTATAACTCATCCGAAATTGGTGGAATGCAAGCTACATGAATCAGCTTGAAATCATCTGCATTGTCTAGGAACTTAGTACCGCATGTTTGGCCCTTTAGGAAGCTAATTTGAAATTTTACGTAAAGTCCGTGTTGGTCCTGAATCCATAATAACAGCACAAGCACAACCACCTTCACAATCTGCATCTACTTCACCTTGGTCAAATAAGAAGAGATCCTGGACTATCTCCATGTCTAGCTCAATTTGGTGTTTAGGATCAAATTGTAACATATGGGACTTGAGTCCCCCATCAATTGGTATCAGAGCTTTACACCATTTCTCTTGGCCACAAAACGGGCAACGTGAGTGGTGATTCTGGCATTGCATTGTTCACCCGAGACTAGTCAAAGGTATGTTCTGCGGAAAGTGGAAGAATGTTAGGATCAAATTGCAAGTTAGAGGACCCGACTCCCAAACTCTAAGTATGTGATTCGGGTGTGGATTTTATATGAACTGTCTAACCACAATTGCTAGACTTTGTGGTGTGTGTTCAAGGTTCTTGTCGTATCACATGTTTTTTAATGAATTTTTCCATTCATTTCATTGGATACTCTTGTGATATAAATTGGAGTAACGTAAATAATAAAATAAAAATGGCATTTTGTAACTGTTATTTAGGTTAGTTTCTAGTTAGAGTGTAGGTTATAAATGGGATACGGGGACAGGGTGAGAGGTATGATTGGTATGGGAAAGGAAAAGGAATTAAGGGAGAGTGTTCTAGGTCTTTAGAATACCTGCAGTATCCAGAGAGCTGCCTTCGCTTTTGGTGTTGCTTCATGGATCTGCGAATTTCGCTTTTGTTGTTCCTTCGTGGATCTACAAATTTCACTTTTGGTCTTCAGAGTACCTACAGTATTCAAAGAGCTGCCTTACCACCACTGTATTCTGTAGTTACAAGTTAACAGTTTTGGAACATCTGTTGTGTACTATATTAAATGTGATTTTGTGCTTTAAAGTTGTATGATAGATTCATAGCTCAAACTTCAAAGAGCATTAAGTAGAATTTTTTGCATCTATTCACGTTTTTAGGTGGTAAGTAGAGAGTGGGGATGTTGGTGTCTTTTGCATCTTGTTTGAAAAGTTTTGTACTAAACAAGCTTACACGTATAGTGTTCGAATGGTTTGTAATGCCATAATTATATGATCGCCTATCAAAGTAGTGATTTTGGGGACACTAGTGACTAGTCTCCTAGGAGCAAAATCAATTTTGATATTCATCAGTTTAATTAGTAGCATTTACTGTAAACATTTAATTTGAAGTATACTTCTGCCATTGAATGAAATGGGATCAAAAGTATATATGCTAACATTGTAATACCTTTTCATGCTATAGCAGAAGAAATTACCAGGAAGAAGAAATTACCAGGAAGAAGAAATAACAATGTTTCTGAAAGTCCAGCTGCCCTGGAATGTCATTATTGCTGCAGAAAACTTGCAGCCAGAAAGTCTAATGCTTCAACGGTCAATCGTCGTCCGCCTCCTGAGTGATTTTGCCATAAAGAAGGCAACCAAAGATCTCGGTTACTATCTTGCAGTGACCACGCTGGAGACAATAGGAGAAGGAAAGGTAAGACTTCATACTGGGGATGTGCTCTTCCCTGTTGTTTTCAATGCTATTACCTTCAAGATTTTGAAAGGTGAGATATTAGAGGGGGTTGTCCACAAAGTTCTGAAGCATGGTGTTTTCATGAGATGTGGTCCAATAGAGAATGTCTATCTTTCAAATCTGAAAATGCCTGGTTACCATTATGTTCCTGGTGAAAACCCATGCTTCATGAACGAGAAAATGTCAAAAGTTGGAAAAGATGTCAGGGTTCGTTTTGTCGTGATTGGTACAAAGTGGATGGAGGCAGAAAGGGAATTTCAGGCATTAGTTAGTTTGGAAGGGGATTATCTTGGGCTGATTTCATCTTCTGATATTTAGGTACATTTTCTTGTGGCTAGTTTTATTAATTTGTCTTGTTCTTGGAGAGAGCAAACTCATTTTGATGTAGGGTTCTGTCTTGACTCCTTCCTGTTTTAAATCATGGATGGTATTAACAAAATTTATGCAGTGGGATTTAGTCTGTGAAAGTAGATGGTGCTCTGTATATTCCTACTTTCCTTCACATAGATTTCACTAATTTGAAAGACCTATGAATTATGATAGCTTAAGAAAGTGGTCAGATGAAATGATTCAGGGAAAGAGGAAATGTATGATAAAGTCAAGACTATTATGCACTTTCATAAAAATAAAAAAATAAATAAGACTGTTATATAAACACATAATAAGGTCATAGAAAAGGATCCTATAATGATAGCTACTTTAAAAATAACTTGTAAATTTCATCCTTTAACCTTAGTTTTGGATGTGTTTTGCAAGTATACGCATAGTATGTGCCCCACTGTAATGTTTTACATATGATATAGTCCTAAACTCCTAATAAAAGAGTGAAGAAAATATAAATGATAAGCTAGAATTGCAAGGACAAGTTTTGCAACCATATAGTTTCTAGTGGTAAAAATTGAAAATCAAGTCACTGCAACTCATAACCAGTGATGCTAAAACAGGCTGCCCAGACTGTTTGGCATGTGCCCACAAAAGCCAAAATGGGCTCCCTTATATGTTATATGAACTTACATTTTTTAACACTAGGCTGGTTGATTGTCCACATCTTCCATTAGATTTGATGGGCAAACAGGGCTCCTTTTAAGGTGATAGTTTGGTACCTAGTGCCTAGGTCCGAGAAAAACTAATTTGATTGTTAATTTTAGTCCTTGAAATTTGGCTCAACCAGTCAATTTGATTCCATAAATTTATACTAAATTGATATTAAACGGTTTAGCTCATTAACTCCAACTTTTCCTCCATGTAGGCGCAACGTTGATACTTAACATGACGCAACTCACAATTCATTAAGGTTAACTTTATCATTAGAAACCAATTTGAATGATGATGATCAAAAGCAATGATTAAATTGAGTTGTTTATAGTTTTGAGGACTAAATAATATGATTGTATCAATTGTAAAGACCACAATAATGTTCTACTCTTTTAAGAAATGGTGAAAATAATATATTTTTTGTATTGGATGTTTTCGAAAATATAGTCTTCGTTATTGCGAAAATAATGTGAAAGCATAAAATAAATATTATGATGATTTCTCGTTATTGATCAATACATGAAAAACCTTATTTATAATATATGAATAGGTAACAAACTTACATAATTAACTACCTAACAAACTAATAAACACACGTTGTAAAACAATTCTAACGTGTGTTAAATGTGTAAAATGTGCTAATTACAATAATTGTTCAATCAATGCTTCACTTGATTTTCTAACCAGTTAAGCGATTAACACTTATCCAGTTAATCGATTAACTGTTATTATTGTTGTCTTGTTTCCATGGTAGCTTTGTTCTCCAATTGTCCCTCTCAAGCTGGAGGAAAATGTTAATGACTTCAGCTTGATAATTTGATTCGATAATAATGTGATGGATCAGAATCTCGATCCCGTTATGATTGGATTTTCTTAATCACTTACGATTATTTTCCTCGTCAGAACTCTTGACCACATTCTCATGATTTTTTCATGGTTTTACATTGTTGAAGCTTCCATAGTTGCTCATCATCATAATATTCATTTTCTTGACGTAAATTTCATACATTTTCTTGAAAGCATTTTAATCTTCCCTTTACAGATAGTGTCTTGAAAATGGTTTAGAACAATCTTCAAAGCATGATCACAATCTTGCATGACACTAATAGGTTACTCCTCTGATGTGCATGCACTGTCTTCAGCAAAATAAAGTTCCCATTCGTCTAACTGTATGATTCGTGCAATCTGAAGTAACACCTTTACAATAGCACTCATCCAACCAGGCTTTATGGAGCTGTTGAGATATATTTGTTCCTTGGGACTAAAACTCTTACTTTATAGTAATTTCTTCTTTTTATCAAAGAAATGATCATTTTTAGACAACTCGAGAACAATTGAGCACTCCTCATCAATATCCATAACTGTAGCACGAGAAAGAACACTCCAAAAGAAGGTTGAAGCTACTTTGGAAAGATTCAATTGCTTCATTTCTTTCTTGCTCAACAAGATTGCTAAGCATCTTGGTCATGATGTTGAATCCAAAAACCTTGTGCACTGCGAAGTATTGTTTGATCTTTTATGTAGGAAAATAAGGAGCAAGAACACAATCTTTCTTGCACTTTTTCTTTTGATGCCTACAAGCCGCATATGCATGGCGATTTGCATTGTTTCCTTTCCTTTCTTCTTTGTTGGTATATCTTACCATTGAGGTTGTGGAATATGCAGATGGGTGTGAATGATTTTATTCTTCACAGTAATTAGTTGAAAGATTCAGAGTAACTTAGTTGCTCCTTCTTGCCTTTCTTCTAGAAACATCATTTATCTTTACAAACTTTTCTATTTCATGTTGAGTTGTTGATGATGATTCTTTTGTTGAATCTTGGAAGAAAAGGATAATAATTTTAGAAAATACTCTGATACCATATTGCGAAAATAATGTGAAAGCGTAAAATGAATATTATGATGATCTTATTATTGTAGTACATGAAATTTTTTATTTATAGTACATGAATAGGTAACAAACTTACTTAATCAACTAACTAATAAACTAATAAACACATGTAGTAAAACAATTCAACATGTATTAAATGTGTAAAACATGTAAAATATGCTAATTACAATAATTGTTCAACAAATGCTTCATTTGAGCACTTACCCAATTAATCAATTAACTATACAATTAATCGATTAACTGTTATTAATGTTGTCTTGTTTACATGATAGATTTGTTCTCCGATATCCATTTTGGCATGTGCCCTTCTCTCATCCAATGGATCATCTTCTATCTGACTTATTTATTTTATTATCCATTTGATTTATTTATTAATTTTTGGTCACCAATTTATTTATTTATTTTTTAGATTAGATGCGAACTTATGCTCTTTCGCTATGCTCTGTCTTAAGCAAAAGATTAGATCCAAATTCATTTTGTTCTGGGCTGGACCCGTTATTATAGTTTGGACAAAACGACAATGGCAATTCTGTAATTATGATCATTAAATAAGGCCATTATAGAAACTCCAAAAACCCTAATCCTCCATATATAACTTCCCTCACGAAACTCAACCACCTTCCGCACACAAAATTAGGGTTTTCAGAGAACACAACAATGGCGCAACCACCAGCACTCGAACAAGTCCAATGCTTCGGCCGCAAGAAAACCGCCGTCGCCGTCACCTACTGCAAGCGCGGCCGCGGCCTTATCAAGATCAACGGCAGCCCAATCGAGCTAGTTGAACCGGAAATCCTCCGGTTCAAGGCTTTCGAACCAATCCTCCTATTAGGGAAATCCCGGTTCGCAGGAGTGGACATGAGGATTCGCGTTAAGGGAGGTGGTCACACTTCTCAGATCTACGCCATAAGACAGAGCATAGCGAAAGCACTATAGTGGTAAAAATTGAAAATCAAGTCACTGCAACTCATAACCAGTGATGCTAAAACAGGCTGCCCAGACTGTTTGGCATGTGCCCACAAAAGCCAAAATGGGCTCCCTTATATGTTATATGAACTTACATTTTTTAACACTAGGCTGGTTGATTGTCCACATCTTCCATTAGATTTGATGGGCAAACAGGGCTCCTTTTAAGGTGATAGTTTGGTACCTAGTGCCTAGGTCCGAGAAAAACTAATTTGATTGTTAATTTTAGTCCTTGAAATTTGGCTCAACCAGTCAATTTGATTCCATAAATTTATACTAAATTGATATTAAACGGTTTAGCTCATTAACTCCAACTTTTCCTCCATGTAGGCGCAACGTTGATACTTAACATGACGCAACTCACAATTCATTAAGGTTAACTTTATCATTAGAAACCAATTTGAATGATGATGATCAAAAGCAATGATTAAATTGAGTTGTTTATAGTTTTGAGGACTAAATAATATGATTGTATCAATTGTAAAGACCACAATAATGTTCTACTCTTTTAAGAAATGGTGAAAATAATATATTTTTTGTATTGGATGTTTTCGAAAATATAGTCTTCGTTATTGCGAAAATAATGTGAAAGCATAAAATAAATATTATGATGATTTCTCGTTATTGATCAATACATGAAAAACCTTATTTATAATATATGAATAGGTAACAAACTTACATAATTAACTACCTAACAAACTAATAAACACACGTTGTAAAACAATTCTAACGTGTGTTAAATGTGTAAAATGTGCTAATTACAATAATTGTTCAATCAATGCTTCACTTGATTTTCTAACCAGTTAAGCGATTAACACTTATCCAGTTAATCGATTAACTGTTATTATTGTTGTCTTGTTTCCATGGTAGCTTTGTTCTCCAATTGTCCCTCTCAAGCTGGAGGAAAATGTTAATGACTTCAGCTTGATAATTTGATTCGATAATAATGTGATGGATCAGAATCTCGATCCCGTTATGATTGGATTTTCTTAATCACTTACGATTATTTTCCTCGTCAGAACTCTTGACCACATTCTCATGATTTTTTCATGGTTTTACATTGTTGAAGCTTCCATAGTTGCTCATCATCATAATATTCATTTTCTTGACGTAAATTTCATACATTTTCTTGAAAGCATTTTAATCTTCCCTTTACAGATAGTGTCTTGAAAATGGTTTAGAACAATCTTCAAAGCATGATCACAATCTTGCATGACACTAATAGGTTACTCCTCTGATGTGCATGCACTGTCTTCAGCAAAATAAAGTTCCCATTCGTCTAACTGTATGATTCGTGCAATCTGAAGTAACACCTTTACAATAGCACTCATCCAACCAGGCTTTATGGAGCTGTTGAGATATATTTGTTCCTTGGGACTAAAACTCTTACTTTATAGTAATTTCTTCTTTTTATCAAAGAAATGATCATTTTTAGACAACTCGAGAACAATTGAGCACTCCTCATCAATATCCATAACTGTAGCACGAGAAAGAACACTCCAAAAGAAGGTTGAAGCTACTTTGGAAAGATTCAATTGCTTCATTTCTTTCTTGCTCAACAAGATTGCTAAGCATCTTGGTCATGATGTTGAATCCAAAAACCTTGTGCACTGCGAAGTATTGTTTGATCTTTTATGTAGGAAAATAAGGAGCAAGAACACAATCTTTCTTGCACTTTTTCTTTTGATGCCTACAAGCCGCATATGCATGGCGATTTGCATTGTTTCCTTTCCTTTCTTCTTTGTTGGTATATCTTACCATTGAGGTTGTGGAATATGCAGATGGGTGTGAATGATTTTATTCTTCACAGTAATTAGTTGAAAGATTCAGAGTAACTTAGTTGCTCCTTCTTGCCTTTCTTCTAGAAACATCATTTATCTTTACAAACTTTTCTATTTCATGTTGAGTTGTTGATGATGATTCTTTTGTTGAATCTTGGAAGAAAAGGATAATAATTTTAGAAAATACTCTGATACCATATTGCGAAAATAATGTGAAAGCGTAAAATGAATATTATGATGATCTTATTATTGTAGTACATGAAATTTTTTATTTATAGTACATGAATAGGTAACAAACTTACTTAATCAACTAACTAATAAACTAATAAACACATGTAGTAAAACAATTCAACATGTATTAAATGTGTAAAACATGTAAAATATGCTAATTACAATAATTGTTCAACAAATGCTTCATTTGAGCACTTACCCAATTAATCAATTAACTATACAATTAATCGATTAACTGTTATTAATGTTGTCTTGTTTACATGATAGATTTGTTCTCCGATATCCATTTTGGCATGTGCCCTTCTCTCATCCAATGGATCATCTTCTATCTGACTTATTTATTTTATTATCCATTTGATTTATTTATTAATTTTTGGTCACCAATTTATTTATTTATTTTTTAGATTAGATGCGAACTTATGCTCTTTCGCTATGCTCTGTCTTAAGCAAAAGATTAGATCCAAATTCATTTTGTTCTGGGCTGGACCCGTTATTATAGTTTGGACAAAACGACAATGGCAATTCTGTAATTATGATCATTAAATAAGGCCATTATAGAAACTCCAAAAACCCTAATCCTCCATATATAACTTCCCTCACGAAACTCAACCACCTTCCGCACACAAAATTAGGGTTTTCAGAGAACACAACAATGGCGCAACCACCAGCACTCGAACAAGTCCAATGCTTCGGCCGCAAGAAAACCGCCGTCGCCGTCACCTACTGCAAGCGCGGCCGCGGCCTTATCAAGATCAACGGCAGCCCAATCGAGCTAGTTGAACCGGAAATCCTCCGGTTCAAGGCTTTCGAACCAATCCTCCTATTAGGGAAATCCCGGTTCGCAGGAGTGGACATGAGGATTCGCGTTAAGGGAGGTGGTCACACTTCTCAGATCTACGCCATAAGACAGAGCATAGCGAAAGCACTAGTTGCGTTTTACCAGAAGTACGTTGATGAACAGAGCAAGAAGGAGATTAAGGATATTCTTGTGAGGTATGATCGTACTTTGCTTGTTGCTGATCCAAGGCGTTGTGAGCCTAAGAAGTTTGGTGGTCGTGGTGCTCGTGCTAGGTTCCAGAAATCTTACCGTTGAAGAACGAAACAGAATGTGTTTTTTGGCGATTTGGTGTTTTCGTTTTCGGTTCGTGATTTTGGCATTGTTGTTTTACCTGTTTTAATTATGGATGCTTTCATAATTTAATCGAACCTGTTTTATTTAGGTATGTTTACAATTTTGCAGGAATTATATAAATGGATGCTATCTTTAACTTAAATTCTGCATCTTTTATTCTGCTAATGCCGCTGTTCAATGTGCATGAGTTTTATGCAATTAAGTGAGATTTTAAAACTTATGGAATTAAGCTATATATTGCTCGTTCCTGTTGGTTTTGTTCAAATATATCAAACTCTCTTGTTTTATAGTTCTCTTTGTCTTCTACTGTAGTCGTATTAAGTCCATCTTACAAGCTGACTGGGATTGCTGGGCTATGAATAGTGGTCTCAATTCTAAGTTCTTAAGTGTTTTATCTCTGTTAGTGTTTAGTCATTATGTATATAAGTACGTTGAAGTTAGAAGATTGCCTTTTTAAATAATCATTATATAAGATTGGTTTAAGCCAGGATGTGGTAGGGGTTTCTGAGATCCATGTCTTCCCTTAAAAGTCAAGGTAGGAGAATATGTACTTATACCTGGTCAACTAATTAATCTATACTAATCCACCACACACGATGTTAGAAATGTCTGAGGTAGGAATACTGGGTTCATAAGATAGTTTTTGTTTGAGGTACAAATTATATGGCCTTTTCTCTTGTATGTAGACTGTTAACAACATGTGTATACCTGATGAGGGTATAACATTGTTAAACTGTGCCTGCTTTCTGGAAACCCCAGCCGGAAATTTCCTCATCCATAACACACCTTGCTTTTTTTATGTACCCAAATTTTAGTTATTAGTGGGAGAGCATGTATTCACACTGCTCAGAACCAGTCATTTAAAGTGGAGAGTAGAGTGAGGAGATTAGTGTGATACTATAGATGATAGTGGTTGATTTGATAATATTCTGAAAGGAACTAAACATAGAATGAGATAAACAACGGATCTTCCAGCTATGTGTTGAATAATTTCGCCACCCCTTGCTTATAAAGAAAGTTAAATGCCTGTATTCAATGAGTGAAAGTATCTGGATACTAGTTAGGATAGCTTGTCACAAGATCAACAAATACTTAAGTGTTCATATGAACTATTTGCATTGATACTTGTCATTGGCAGACAAGCCTATTCTGGAATGCTGAATGCTAAAACGGGGAGGAAATTTCAAATATATTTCATTGTCTCTTTCCTCATCCCCCACATGTAGTGCTGGAATTTGGATATGTATTTGTGGGAAACTAGAACTGAATCAAACAAATTTAGTTGGGTCAGATAAATGTCATTTTGATCATTCGAACCAACTTGGACGAACTCGCCGAGAATCCAGCCTCATGGGTATGGTGCAGGAAAGAGCAAACTTAACGAGATCATCAACTTTGCTTGAAGATGCTCTTTGACCAATTTAGAGCATGTCCAAAGTGTATCAATCATAGATTCGTGGAAAGAAAAAATTGTGTCCTTGATGAAAAAACATGCAAGGGGAGAGACAGATAAACTTGGTCAATGAGGAATATTTCTTTCCAAGAAGTTATGCTGCTCCCACGGCATAGTTTTTTGCAATGTAGCCTACACTTATGCAAACCTGCTCTGCTGGCATCATGATATTCTTATTTTTTACCGAATGAGATACGTTTTAACGTTCCCCCGTGATATCCCAGAGTCACCGTATGAGATTAAGCTCTCTCCAATGTCCATAATCACCTGTCTAAAGAAATTAATAAGAAAGTTAGTATATGAATATCTTAATTTTGAACTAATCAAATTATAAGGATTTGACACCAAAGCAACATCCCACTACTTCACGAGTTAAGCACATCTATTTAAATTATTCTAGAAAATGATCTCACTGTAGATTGAGATGGATATTTAAGAAGTACCTTAATTTTGGTTTTCTTTTCAAAGTGTTATCATTATTCCCTTTTGATGTGTACAATACAAATATTTTTGAAAGATACGGAACATTCTCGACAAACTATATTTAGACTATGGTGTTCCTTTAACAAGTATTTGAGAAGTTAAGCTCTTTGCATGCACAAATCATTAATGATTTTGTATTGTGCAGTATTTGACATCTAACTTTGAAAAACAGTCAAAACACAAATGCAAGCAAAATCAATTCCATATATATCAGCACCATTCAATCTCAAATACGAATAAACCAACGTATATATATGTACATCAGCAATATTTACAACAACAAATTTCTCACTCAAGCCTCAACTCCAACTTCAATAATCTCCAACAATCAAAGAAGCCATTGCCAACAAATTAAAGATAAAAGCATGTTACCCCCATGATCTATCAATCACTGACTTCAAACATAATAGTGTGGATAGAACAAGCTGCAGAATTTAACCGTCTCTCTAAATTCTTAGTCATGCTTTGGCTTGCCCTTCCTTTTCTTTCTTCTTAAGAGCAGTTTCCTGAGAAAACCAAAGCTTCCTTGTTTTTTACTCGATACAATCGCTAAAGATCCTGCAGCATTGCTTCTATCATTTTGGTCTGAACTTAGACCTGTTCCTGGAGCATTAACCATGATTTTAGGAGTTTGCATTGCGCTATCGTTTTCAGACTGAAGAAGCGGCTTCTGTGAACCGTTAGTACTTTTAGTTTCTTCATTTTCGACAGACTCATGACTTCCTCCGGCTTTAGCATCATCCTCAGCTTGCATGTGATTGAGTAGGGAGCATCGCTTGAGCAAGTTGTTCTTCTGTGTTGGATTGGCCATGGCCACAGTACTTGTTGTAGAGACAACCCTGTCAAGAAGTACTGTTTCACTAGATGAAGCAAGTGCCTTGAGTTGTTTTCCAAGGTTTATGATGGTTTCTTGGTACTCTGCCAACTTCGATGAAGCTGATGTTATCTCCCATCCCTGAGTTTTTTTCGTTCGGATTATTAACTAAAATAAGGATTTACTTCATGAGGAAAAAATGATAATCTCAATAATTTTGATATGCTGTTGGAAACATACAGAAATTTAGTTACTATTACCAGAGTTTATGATACCAGTTTTGGAACTATATATCTTGAACTTAACAAGTTGTAAACTACTTACAGTTTGATATATTTTTTCCACTTCATGTCTGCCATATGCTGGAGAATCCTTCTTCACAATGCTGTTAAAAAAGATCAGGTTCTCAAAATCATATTCATTAACCAGCATAGAAAAAGAGAATTACAAAAGACTAGAAACCAAACAAAAAGAAAAATAGAAGTCATTACCTTTCCAGCTGCAGTTGAAGCTCAAGACATGTTGCCTCTAATTCCTCACAGGAATTCTTTTTATCATCTAATTCAACTTCTAAGGAGGAAACTTTTTGAAAGATGCCGTTTAACTTGGCGTGAGCTATTGTAAGCTGTGTATCAAGGTCTTCATTTATCAGCTTTTGTTTCTCAATCTGATCTTCAATTATTCTCTTGGATTCTTCCAGTATCTCTATTTCTGATTCTAAACCTTTGATGCTGTTTTGTGCTTCTTGAAATTGTTTTGTCAAGTTCTGTCTCTCATCGGTTACTAATAGCAGCTTTGCTTCCAAGTCTTCCTTTGCAGACTTTGTGTTCCTCAGATCTTCTTTCAAAATTATATTTTCTTCACGGAGATCGTATTGATTATTCTCTGTGTTGAAGACCATACACTGATCCTCCGGATAAGCAACTTGGGGTGAATGAAAATATTGTTTATCATCAAAATCTATTTGATTTTCATTTTCACTTTGCGACAGATGACAGCTAAAATGCTTCTTGATCTTTTCCCTTGCAATCGTAGAATTTGTAGAGGTGGCACAGTTATTAATGCTCCAATCCAAAGAAAATGCCACTTCCTCGATAAAATTTTCGTAATCAGCTCTCCCTGTTAATAAATCCTTGCAGGTGTGAACAAGTTGATGCAGAAGAGGGTTCAAGTCTGAAAGCTTCCATTGGAAAACATGCACAAAATATTCTTTGGATGCTAGTGATTGAGATGTATTGGAATGCTGGTTCTCTTCCAAACAATCTGGATAATTGTTGCATATAAATGACTTGGGAGCAATTCCTTCAATAAGCTTGATAATTTTATGGACTGACTTTCTCAAACTAGAATCGAAATGTTGGTTGCCTTTTAGTTCGGCAACACCACTGAAACTGTCGACAGAACATGAATCAGTTTCTCCAGGATGCCTTGAGTTTTGGTGTTTAACAGTTTTAGAGGCAGTTGGATAATTTATGTAACCCAGAGCAATTTTTATGTCTTCAAACAGTTCATCGTGGCTTCGTTTCGATATGCGTTTCTCCTCCAAAATCGCATTCAAAACAACCTGAAGCCAGTCAAATGAGTTTTCAGCTGTTGTATATTTGAATTGCATCTCTTGTTTCCTTTCACTGAAGCCAAGATCTTGTTCAACTGGAACTAGCTCCCTCCCACTTACATCTGAGCAGTATTCTCTTTTAGGTCGATCAACATAAACTATAGCTCGTTTCTCCATCTCAACAAAATCATCCATCAAACTCATGTCTGGAACTTCAATGGCTTTATTGTTCTTATGATTTGTACCTTCTGAAGCTCTTAAATGTTTAAGTTCTGAATTAGCAGCATTCAACCAGGATCCGGAAGAGATAGTTGCATCATCACCAACAAGGTCAAAATTTGATATTAAGGGAAGTTCAGTTGATGTGGTATTGGGATAACACCTTTCTAGCTCCATGGACTTCTGATTTTCAAAGAGCTTTCTAAGCAGAATCTCTGCCTGTGATAATCTGGAAGTTGTTTCAACATACATAACTCTTGAAGAATCTAGCTCGGTGTTTTTCTGGTTTAAAATTCTTTTGAGTGCCTTGTTTTCCTCATCCAGATCTTGTAAATGGTTCATCATCAAGCCAATAGTCTTTTCGGATACTTCAGTAGAGTTTCTAATGTCATTGTTTTTGTAAATCAAATCCCTCGCAGGATTTGACTTTCTTCTTCTCATGTCTGTCTCTCTTCTCATCATTCCAACTTCATTCTTCATATTCACCAAACCTGCAGGACCAGGTGGCCTTTTATGCAGCGCGAGCCGGAGCCTTTGACACTCAGCTTCTAACTTTGAGGCTTTGTGAGCATTCTCCACATACTTTTTATGTGATTCATCTGCATACCGGTGGCTATAGTCCATCTCCTCCTTCCGGATCTCGAGTTCCTTCTCCAGCATGTGAAACTCGTATCTTAGGAAAGCATTTTCCTTTTCCGTGGAATCTAACCTTGCCATAAGTGTACCAAACTCTGCATCTGACTGTTGTTTACATTTTAGCAGGTCTACAATAGATTTCTCTTTGGCTAATAAGGCATTAGTTAGACAAGTATTCTCAGCAGTTAAAGCATGTATCTTCTTACTTTGTTCCTTCAACTTTTCTTCGAACTCGTTGCGAATCTTCTCACGCTCTGTTGATAGGTTTGAAATGGCACCAGACAAACTTTGCCCTTGTTCTTCTTGAACACAGTTTAGTGGCTGCAGAGGTTCCCAGAGTTTAGTATCTGTGGGAGGAGTAACAATTTCAGCTGATACTTCTTTATATAAATCTTCACTAGATTCTGCTTCTTGTTTTGCTGTCTCCTTACCTACACTTTCATCTGAAAGTTATCAATGTCAGGCTTAAGCAAAATGTATCGCCCACAACGAGAAGAATTGAAGGGCAGAAAACATGCATTTGAAAAAATATCCCAAAACAAGTACCATAATGGTGGGAGAAGTTGGAGGGGCATATAACAATAAGATACCTCTAATTTCCTGTTGGGACTTTTGGGCATGTTTTGATGAAGGGTCATCTTCATCATGACAATCAAGTAGGATTGTTACCGACTTCTGGTTTAGACTTCTCGATGATCTTCCGCAACCAGTTTCCTTATCTATTGAAAGTTCATGTACCTGATATAAAATGCATACTGTCATCTTGATCAGATTGAACATTTCTCTTAGGAATTCAATTTTATGTTTATGAAGATTTATACGAATTAACGCATTGGAAAAACTAAGCATAGAATAGAGGCTTAACAGGTTTCTGGTTTACCGAAAATCGGAAAACAAGATGATACATAACAGAATCAGAAAGCAAATAGCAGCATATAAAAATGAGTAAAGCATATATGAATGAGGAAGATGTAGCTTTGAGTACCTCTTCTTCAATGATTCTAGAAGGACTAACATCTTTGTCCATTGCAAAGATTGTCTTCTCCATAGATCTTTTCCTCCAATGCCATGGCTTGTGGTTCATGATTTCAAGCACTATTAAAGATTAAGAACAAAATGAGAAAACACCATACTATGTAGTACAATATATCAGTAAGGAGAATCTCATTTTCCTACCTTACTTTAAATGTATAAGTGTATAACAAAAAAGAAGGCCAAAAGCCCAAAACTATTAAACCAAACAAACATGAATTCTGAATCATGAATTTTTAAGTCCACTCAACCCATTTACCCTGTAAACATAAGTGGAAAATACTCCATTATCAAAAGTTTCACTGACACTCATATCAACCATTTGAAGCATTTTGCAAACTCATTCATTATGGTAAACCTTTTGAGAGTATATATATATTCCAAACACTATATATATTCTAAATACTAATTATATATATAGCATGGTGGAAATTGACTGAGGAAGAAAAGCAAGTAAAACCAGCAGAAAAAGATAATAAGATAATGACAAGTAGAAGTACATGTGGGCTATGAAGAGTTTGGAATAGAGACTCTGCTATAGTTGGTACTTGCCAAAATGTAAGGCTATTGGTGTCAAAAATGAACACTTCATCTAGCCACTATTGGAACTTTGAGGTGAAAGTAAAAGGAAATGGAAGATTTAGTTATGAGAAAAATATCCCAACTGATATCATAGGATGCTTACCTTTTCCACCGACAGCTTCTAACCTTGGTTTGTAGGTATATATGTTATCCTATGAAAAAGTTGATGTTACCATAAAAAATATAAGTATAAAGTTCACATTCACATATGAGAGAGAAGTAACAGTAACAAAAAGTAGATGTACCATCAAATTGAGGACAATACGTACATTGAATGTCTTGCTATATTCTTGTATATATGTTATATTCATTTTGTGTACTTCTTGGCAATATTGCAAATATATTTGTGTCAGACCTTATGTTCTTTCTTCTCTTTCTTAGAAATATAGTTTTTAAATGATAATACAAAATTTACAATTTTACACTAATAGTTAAACTTTTATTTATATACGGACACATTTAAGTTGAAAGTTGTGTATTTTCCATAACATTATAACCTAAACAATGATGATGTTTTGTATGTTTGTCTGGTATTGATTGATGACTAACTACCTATATCATTCATAAAAAAGTCTCAAAGGTGTTTATTTTTTGTTGATTGGACAAAAAATCCCTTTTACTCTATAAAATTTATATGCACATGCTGAGATACTATCACTCTCAAGCTGCATGCATGTTTGATGTTAAGGAAGAGTATCTTCTCATTTCATAGTATGGAACTGTGTTTTTTTGGTGTCTTTGGCCTTAAATGATATTCAAAGATGATAAGACTTATTTTACTAAATCAATTATTTGTTGGTATAATATCATGGATATAATCCGTAGGAAACGTATTATACATTGTTAAAAATTCTGAGTGAATTACATAGGTAGAAGAAATAATGAATAAGACAAAATACTTACAAGTAACAAGATTCATATACCTAATACTTAAGGCTTTAGATATATGAATCATTTGGTAGATCTCTCCTTACTTTGAGCTCACAATTCCTAACACATCATAACATTATTTCTTGTCACAACATTAAAACAATAATGTCATGGGTCTTTGTTTTCAATGTAGGATTTCTTCACAACTACTAGGAGATCACCATCTCAACACAAAATAAAATCTGAAGTTATTATTGGATTTTGTTTGAGTTGTTCACCACATTTATCATTTTAATATACTCTACTCTATGAATTAACTCAACCAGCTACTCTAGGTTGAGCTGGATTGTAAAATAAATTTATATCCATCCTTATAGAGAAATGAGACTTTGATACACTTTAATAATTCATCAGGGTGAATCCAATATCATTATAGAGGAGATATATTCAAGCATCAATATACCCTCAACAACCTCTTTGTATCAAAATCAATCCTATAGCCTTAATCATGAAAGATCCGTGAGAATATCAATGATCTATACCAATGCTTTTTCTTTTCCTTTCATTTATGGATGGGTGACACAATGCTAACAGTAGAAGACTCTTTTGGTTCAACTAAAAAAAGTAAAAGGGAATAACTCTTTGGCCTCTTATCACCAATTAGACGTTATATAAACTTATAGTTATATATGTGAGACCATGTATATTTGTAGTAAACTATTTATCATCTCTTGTTGTGAATTTAAAGACCCACATGATAGATGACAAGCAAAAAGTTAGTTAACTCATCAATTTCAATAACATTATATTATTTATGTATTATTAATATAAAATTTTATACATATTCAATGAATTATTTACTATTTATTTATTTGTATTATCTTTTATTTAAGAGTTAATAATAAATGAGTAAATATAAATAATAAAAAATGTAATAATGATAATATAAAAAACTCTTACCCTAGTTATATATTTTGTTTTCTATATTATTAATGAGTACTCATTTAATATTCGGCTCTTTATTTTCTAACGTTACCTTTCTTTAGCATATGTCCCCACTCTCACACATTACCCTCCGATAAATCTGCTTTAGTAAAAGAGGAAACCATAATGCAATGATACTTTTGACTTTGAAAATCATGTAGTATGCTTTTTCTTTTGATGAATTGTTTTACCATATTTGGTGGAACAGCAAGGCTAGTGTATTGGTGAATATTATTAATTGACTAGACGGGGGTGCATATTTCAGAACCAAAATAAAAACGGTTGAGAATAATTTATTTAGTTAGTTCCGTTAATCGATTAATAGTTTAAATAATTGATTAAATTGATTGTTATTTTTGTTATAAATGACACTGTAGTTGAAATAAAAATGGCGTGAAGTATTATTCAATTTGTCTTTATATATACATCTCTCTGGATAATTGATTACCCCATCTCTTAATTGATTAATTTCTTTCTTTCTTTTCTTGCAATAGTGGTATCAGGAGCTAAGCAATATGATTATGGGTGAATCAAGATTCAAAGGAGGGACATGTGGAAGTGAAGAGGATTTTGTGTGGATCCAAGATCAAGAAAAGGAAGGAGGAGCAGAAGGAGAAGACTTGTTTTGCAGCATGACAAATAGCAATGAGTTTGCTATGACATTGTCAGTTCTTGATGACAAGAACTATGACAGATGAAGAAACCAAATGAAAGGCGTGTTTGGTTTTCAAGAGGTGTATGAAGTAGTGCAAAATGGCTACCAAGAAATTGGTGAAAGTGTCACTGATGCCTAGAGAGCAACTTATAAGGAAGCTAAGAAGAAAGACTGCAAAATATTGTTCCTCATCCATCAGCGTGTTGATGGCCAACTTTGAGAAGATAAGTGGTGCAGAGACAACAAAGCAAGCCTGTGATAAATTGGAGCAGAGTTATGAGGGAGCTGCAAAGATCAAGAAGGTCATATTGCAGACCTTGCACATGAACTTCTCCAAATAGATGAAAATGAATCAGTTTCTGAATACATGACCAAGATATATCTCTCACAAATCAGATGAGGTCATGTGGGGAGACAATGAAGGATCAAGCTGTGATTGAAAAGGTGCTTAGAACTCTCACCTTCAAATTTGATCACATAGTAGTTGCAATAGAAGAATCCAAGAATCTTGAAGAATACAAGATTGAGGAATTGAAAGGATCTCTTGAAGCTCATGAGTTGAGGCTGAAAGAGAGGAATCCAAATAGACAAAGTGATCAAACACTTCAAGCAAGATTCAAATTCTCTGGTCAATGGAACAAGAGAAACGAGGAGAAGGGTCTTAACAATATATGGAGATCCAATGACAAGGATCTTCATCAAGAAATCAAGACAACAATGTTATGAAGAATACTGTTGGTTCTGATCATAGCAAGAATTCATACAAGAACTCTGAATTCAGAAGGAAACAAGACAAGAAGAAAGTGCAGTGCTACAATTGTAGGAACTATAGTCACTTTGCATATGAGTGCAAGATTAATAGATGGCAAAATGGTAGAGAAGATGAAACTAGATTAGCACAAGGTGAAAACCATATAGGTGTTGATGAAGATCACTATTTCTTGATGGCTACCACAAAGTACGAGCAGAAAAATGATGGTTGCACTGATTACTTGTACCTAGACACATGTTGTTCAAACCATATGACAGAGAGAATAGATTGGTTTGAAACACTTGATGAATCAACCAAGAGCAAAGTGAAGTTTGTTGACCATAGTTCAGTCTAAGCAGAAGGGGTTGGAAAGGTAATGATTAAAAGGCTAGATGGTAGAAAGTCCTACATATCTAATGTCCTACATGTGCCTAGAATGAAGAACAACCTACTAAGTCTTGGCTAATTTTTAGAGAAAGGATATATGATGGTGATGCAAAATGGTGAGTTGATTGTGTTTAATAATGGCAATCAGAAGGTATTGAAAGCACCACTATCATCAAATAGGACCTTCAAAATTCAGATTCAAGTTGGTGAGCAAAGATGTCTTAAGGCTGTTGCAGAACAGGACTCGTGGCTTTGGCACCAAAGATATGGACATCTAAACTCTGGAAGTTTAGAACTATTAAGCAAGAATGGACGTGTGGCAAGATTACCACACATAAAGTCACATGAGAAATTGTGTGATAAATGCGTAGTTAGCAAGCAAACAAGAAGTCCATTTGTCTCAAAATTCCCTCAAGGATAGAGAAGCCTTTGGATTTGGTCTATAGTGATGTTTGTGGACCTTTTGAAGTAGACTCAATTGGAGGGAATATATACTTCCTAACTTCATAGATGACCATACAAGAAAGGTTTCTATCTATTGAAAAGGAAGAGTGAAGTATTTGAGAATTTTAGAAAGTTCAAAGCTCAAGTTGAAAGGGAAAGTGAGCTGAAATTGAAGCAACTCAGATCAGATGGTGAAGGTGAGTACATGTCTACTGAGTTTGATGATTTTTGTAGCAGAGAAGGAATTTACCACGAGGTAATAGCCCCTTACACACCACAACACAATGACACAGTTGAAAGGGAAAACATGACTCTACTCAACATGGCTAGAAGTATGTTGAAAACAAAGAATTTGCCAAAGAAGTTTTGGGGTGAGGCAATGTCAAGATCAACATACATCATAAATAGAAGTCAAACGAAAATATTGGGCTACAAGACACCTTAGGAAGTCTAGTTTGGCCTTAAACCAAGTGCAATCCATCTCAAGGTATTTGGTTCGATCTATTATAGCCATTTACCTGATGTGAGAAGGAGAAAACTTGATGATAGGGGTGAGAAGCTGATTTTCTTAGGCTATCACACTACTGGTGCATACAGAGTCCTTGACCCTCTAACCCAGAACTTCAAGATCTTTAGAAATCTGAGGTTTGAAGAAAGTCAAAGCTGGAAATGGAACCAAGAAGAAAATAACATTTGTGTTAAAACAAGGCTGCAAGTTTATGAGACTATAGTGCAACCTGGTGAAGTGAAGTGATAACATTGATGGAGATGACTCAATTGGTAAAGATGGCTTAGTTGAGGCTTAACCTTCAAGCACCACAGTAACATCTTAAAGGATGAGACAACCATCATCTAGGCTTAGGGACTATGAGGTTTTTTCAGACTCCACAATCACAACAGAATGTGATTTTATTCACATGGCCCTGTTGGCAGAAATGGAACCACTAAGCTTGGAGGATGCTCTAAGACAATCACACTGGATTGAAGCTATGGAAGAGGAGTTGAGATACATTGAAAGAAACAAATCATGGACCTTAACAAATCTACCAAGTGGAAAGAAGACCATAACTATGAAATGGGTTTTTAAGACCAAGCTGAATCCAAATGGTGAAGTTTCCAAACAAAGCCATATTAGTAGCAAAGGGTTTCTTACAGAAGCATGGATTTGATTATGATGAAGTATTTGCACCTGTTTCTAGAATTGAGACAATGAGACTTGTGATCAGTCTAGCTAACTACAATGGATGGGAGATCCATCAAATGGATGTAAAGTCAACATTTCTTAGACCTATTGATAAGGAATTATTTGTGACTCAACCACTAGGGTTTGAAACTAAAGGCAAAGAGGAAATGGTGTACAAGTTGTGTAAGGCTCTCCATGGGCTGAAGCAAGCTCCCAGAGCATGAAACAAAAAAATAGATGTTTTCTTGATGCAACTAGGATTCACAAAGTGCACAAATGAGCACGTTATGTATATGAAGGGAAAGAACACAATAGACTTTCTCATATTATGCCTATATATTGATGATCTTCTCATTACTGGTGGAGAACTCAAGAATATTCAAGCATGGAATGCAGGCTGAATTTGAGATGACAGATCTAGGAGAATTGTCTTATTTCCTAGGCATAGAATTCCAGAGAACTAAACAAGGAATCTTCATGTACCAAAGGAAGTATACTTCTGATGTATTGCAGAGGTTTCAAATGATGAACTGCAATCCAGTAACAATCCTTACTGAGGCTAGAATTGTGTTATGCCACGGAGAAACAAATCAAGAAGTGGATAAGACACTGTGTATGCAAATGATAGGCTCATTGAAGTATGTGTTCCATTCAAGGTCTGACATCACATATGGAGCTGGATGAGTTAGTAGGTTTATGGAGTCTCCTAAACAAAGTGACTTAGGTGCAATGAAAAGATTGTTGAGGTACTTAAAATGAACTATTGGTTATGAGAATTTGCATCCTGCAAGTTCAAACAGAAGCAACAACAGGTTGATTGGTTACTTTGATGCAGATTGATATGGTGACAAATCAGATAGGAAGAGCACAACTGACTACTTATTCCTGTTGGAATTTCTGATAATTTATGGGTCACAAATATAATTCTATAATTGTGTTATGGCCATTATGTAATTAGCCAAAATATTAAAATGATCTGAAGTAATTAATTTGGTGGCTAAAGGGCATATGTGTCATGAAATAATAATAAGTGTAGATACCTTCAGGCAATTTCTGATTTGATGAAGGGACTGAATCAGAATTATTGCAACTAAAGTAGTAACCACTATGGGGTTACTTTTATGGGTTATGGTCCCCATTTGTAGAGCAACAGGTTTTCAAGTGTAAAGGTGGAGGAGAATAAGGTAGGATGAGAATAGTGTTATCCAGGATAGGATAACACTATCCACTCATCCATAAGGGCTTATAAGGCATAAGGATAAGCCTCCTCCAACC
>NC_032026.1:9016216-9032690 GCF_001865875.1 Lupinus angustifolius | reverse complement strand
CCTTCGAGATTCCAGAAATGGCTCAACAAGGTATGTTCTTCATCTTCACCATGAACTCATTTGGGGTTTCTTCGGTCTGGACCATGGATGTTCCATTCGGGTGTATGTATGGGCATACACATTAGGTTGTGGGAACAAAGCCATGGTCATAAGGACTTCCGCATTCACTCTATGGATTTCGGATGGAGAAGGAATTTCCCTCCAACAATTCCATCTAGGTAATGCTCATGTGAGTTGGTGTTCCAAGAAGTAGGATATAGTTGACTTATCCTCATGTGAAGCTGAGTACATTGCAGCTAGCATGAGTGCTTGCTAAGCTGTGTCGTTAGATGCTTTGATGGAAGTACTAAAACTGAAAGCAGAAGGAGTGCAAATGTTGGTGGACAACAAATCTGCCATTAACTTGGCTATGAATCATGTGGCTCATGGAAGAAGCAAACACATATATACCATATTTCACTACATTAGAGATCAAGTAACCAAAGTGAAGATAAAATTGGAATTCTGCACTTTAGAAAACCAATTGGGTGATGTTTTTACAATGTCATTGAAGAAGGAAAGGTTTGAAGAACTCAGACACAAGATTGGAGTCATTAGTCTAGTTAGTATGAATTAAGGGAGAGTGTTGAGAATAATGTAATTCATTTAGCTAGTTTCATTAATCGATTAATAGTTTGAATAATCGATTAAACTGTCTGTTATTTTTGTTATAAATGGCACTATAACTGAAATAAAAATGGCGTGAAGTATTATTCAATTTGTCTCTATATACACATCTCTCTCGATAATCAATTACCCCATCTTTTAATCGATAATTTCTTTTTTTCTTTCTTTTCTTCCAACAAAAACAAATATAACTAATCGTAGGAGGTATTAGATATATTAAGACATAGAAGTTTGGATGAGAATGATAATACGTGATACAAATAAATTGTTCATGGTCTAGATTTTGTTATTTTTTAAATAAAATAGTTTTGAAGAGTACCAAACCTCATCCCCCTCATATTTCACCAATAAACTCTTTAATATGAAGGATATCAATATTAGACATATTACATTGTTGGAACTTAATAACAAGCCATCCCAGCACAACGTTAACACTTCAAAGCCTTTTGCATTTGGATACTGAGTAACCCTAATATTATCCAAGATTGTGTATTAATTTTTTGTGTATAAGAATCATAGAATAGCTAATCTTTTAGGGGAATACATATTTTGTCCCAAAATATATATAATTTTATGTGTTACTTTCTTTGATCGGTCAGAAAATTATTTTATCATTAAATTTTAAACTTAAATATATAAATTCAAATAAATCAGAACAAATATAATATAAAATGACACACACTCTTGATATAGTTCTCATGTCATGGAAAATGGATTTGCTGCAGTCACTTGTGTGACATTCTAGCCATCATTTTTTAATTTTATTTAGTGATAAAATAAAAAAACTGAAAATAAATGTTCTAGACTGCATGTGTTTTTAGACTCAACTGTTATTTAGCCACCCATTAGCCTTTGTAGCCATTTTCATTTTCAATTTTAAACATTTGAATCATTTAATCCAATCAACACTATAACTTGCCATAATGAAATGTTGTCATTAGAGATGGCAAAATGGATCGTTCGACCCGTTTAGTCTATGCCCACAAAAATTTAAGCGGGCACGACATGCCTGTATTGGTTAACGGACAAAATTCAATGCTCTGCCCGTTTTAAAATGGGCTAACGGGCTTGCGGGCATTGTTGAATAATTAAAAAAAATATTCATATAATAAATGAAATTAAATTAAATAAAGTAGTTGAAGATAAAAAATTAACAAATTTTTTGATACTTTATATGAAGTTTAACAAATTACATTAGATTAAAAATTTTTAGGGATTAAAAATTACATTACATCATAACTTATTTAAAATTTTCTTACTTTTTCCTTAAATTATGTTTATAAGCCGGCCGCGGGCCGCCTGTATGCCCAATGGAAATGCACGCAAACTTAGTGGACAAAACGGGTCGAATGAAACAGGCAAATGGGCAAAATATGTATGCTCTATCCATAAAAAATGTGGGCTATATGGGCGCGCCCGCATGCGATGCCCGTTTTGGCATCTCTAGTTGTCATTCTAGGTAGAGGTGTTCCAATTCATAATAATCCAAACAAAAAAAACTGAAAAACAATTTAAAATAAATCCAAATCACAAAACGACATGTGATTAGATTGTGTTTAGTTGATTTTTTAAAAACTGATCTATTTGATTTTTGGATCAAACACTAAAAATCATACATATCCAAACTTGATCACATTAATTTAGCTTATTAGGAATATGCACAAATAAAGTTGTGTGTTTAAGTATTTAACACTTCAATAATATTATCAAACAAGCTAGAAAGCAAATTCAACAATCAATTAGTTATAGATAGATTAAATAACATTTATTTGGTATAACCAAAAATTATGTGTTTGTTAAGTAAAATATTCTCACAAAAAATGTTTACATTATAGAGATAATATTTCTCTTGGTAAGTATAATTAAGTTGTTATGTTTGTTTTATTCTAATATACAATACAATCATAATGAAATAAGAAATCAATTCTACCTATCATCATATTCAATTGTTTCTTTCTTTTTTAATAAGAACATATTGGTATGAATATAATGCCTTTACTCATTATCATGACTTTAATTTTAGTTATGCTTAGGTCTTTGATATAGTAATATTTTAAATTATACAATAATTGTTTGTTTGTTTATATCAACATGGTGGTAGGAACAAAATTGTGGACTTATGACATTATGTCTTTATGTATATGTAAATCGTATTATGACTGGATAACTAGAAACCTTGGATCCTCAAATATGTTGAATATGCCAATTATTCATCCTAAAAGCTTTGATATTCTGCTTTGGTCAATTTGGAAAATGAGAAACAATATGGTGTTCAAGGATGATACTTTTAACATGCATAAAATTCTCTATTGTGCACTCGGTTGGCAACATATTATACAAATGATACTAATTTGAGATTTCTTTCGTCTTTTCTTGCTAGTCTAATGTACAAACAAATTTTAGTTGGATAGAAATCCCGTCCACTGGGATGGAATAAGTGCAATATAGATGGCTCAGTTTGAAGGACAACTAATATAGAAGGTTGTGGTGGAGTTTGTATAGATGATTCACGTAAGTGGTTGTTTGGTTTCTGTAAGAACTTGGGATCATCTACTGTTTTGTGGGCAGAACTATGGGGTATTTACTCTATGCTAACTTTAGCTTGGAGTAAAGGTTTAAAGAAATTAATTATTAAAAGTGATTTCAAGGTAGCTATCAGCTTGATTTCTAATGGTTGTGATCATTTCCATCCTTACGCCTTTTTAGTGGATGTATTAGAACCTGGTTGGGCATAGATTGAAATGTTCAATGCATACACATATATAGGGAGGCAAACCAGGTGGCAGATTTCATGGCTAACATGTCACATGAGGTGGATGTAGGAACCTACCTTTTGGAGCTTCCACCAAGTAGGTGTAGAGATTGGCTTTTGTTTGACTGTACGAGAATGTGTTTTCCTATATCTACCTTAGCTTAGTCTTTTTGGAATTTTAGCCCCTCAATTGTACAAAAAAAAATTGTATTATGACAAGGTTGTGACAATATTAACATGAATGCATGCAAAATTGTCACTTTAAATGTATTAGACTTAATATTTTATTCATGTTTATAAGTTTTGAAATGTATGTATAAAGTTCCAATCTTTTATATAAAAAAACCAATTCAAATCTCATATAATATTTGATCGGCTTTGATTGTATGTCTTAAATGTAAATAAATGAGATCGGATTGGACCACAAGTTAACTATGTGTTTGAATCAGATGATTTTTGCTTAAAAATTGATCCAAAGTGACTACAATACCCTTAATTCTAGGATTGTTAAAAGGAATAGTAACAAAAAAACTAGAATTGAGAAAATGAATATATCATGATTATAATGAGAAAAGTCAATGAAGCAAAAATAGTCATTAGTCGTACTAAAATAGAGAGTTGTTTGTGGGCTAGAGAAGTAAATGTAATGGCGAAACTAGGGTTGAAAAAATGACACATGATTGAATATAATGGGATGATTTGATTGAGTGAACATAGTCTCCCATTATGGCGAAATGGAGAGTACTCATTAGTGGGGATGAAGCACATAATGCTATGGTGAACAGTGATGAAGACTATGATAAGATTTTTAATGTCAAACCTATGAATTAACCAATTCTTATTTGGCCTTGAGAAAATGTTTGAACAAACCAACTAATAAAATGTTAGTTGAATTGGTTTGTGGTGATTTAATTTGGTAGACTCATTTGTAAAGATGGTAAAACGGGTATTGTCCGCGGGCAGGGCATACAAATTTTGCCCATAAACATAATTTAAGGAAAAAGTAAGAAAATTTTAAATAAGTTATGATGTAATGTGATTTTTAATCCCTAAAAATTATAATCTAATGTGATTTGTTAAAATTCATATAAAATTTCAAAAAATTTGTTAATTTTTTAATCTTCAACTACTTTATTTAATTTAATTTAATATCATTTATTATATGATTTTTTTTAATTATTCAACAATGCCCGCGGGCTGCCCTCAAGCCCGTTTTAAAACGGGCAGAGCATTGAATTTTGTACCAATCGGGCATACCTGCGCCCGCTTAAATTTTTGCAGGCATTTGTGGGCGCGGATGAAACGGGTCGGACGGCGCATTTTGCCATCTCTACTCATTTGCACATATGCTAGTTGTATGAGATAATTCCTTTTGAGTGTTGGTCGTGTTTGGGCCTCAAGAAAAAAGTTTGAGTCAACTTAATGAACCTAACTAATCAAACCCATAAAATGTGGATTGAGTTGGATTAGGTTAATTGGATTTGATAAACTCATTTGTAAATATACGAATTTCAAGAAATTAATTATTTATTTTTTTGTTGATTCTCAAGAAAAATATTTGAATAAACTAGATAGACGAAAACCAACCCATAGAATGAGTTTAGAAGGCTTAGATTGATTAGATTTCACAAACAATGTCATTTACATCTTTACCTAATAATAAACACTGACAATCTAAGTGTTTTTACACTGTGAGTAAATTGTTCATCATTTATATTTTTTGGTATTACCAAAAGTATTTTCTCACCTTTTTTAGGTAAAGAATAATGTCACTCCTAAGAATCCAACTATCAACCTTGGGGATCCAATAAGATTTTATACCCACTAAATTAATGTGTTATTGATGTCTATCATTTCCTAGTAAGGATGCATAGATTTTAAACTAATGATAATAAGAAGAAGAAATTACTCTTATGTGGACATATATGAAAATAGGTTTAGTGTTTCACACCAAAATACTTTCCATCTATTAAGCCACTTTTGTTGGTAATTTTTCCCATTTTACCATTGTTAAACAAGTGGAAAAAATAATCCCACATGAATTTATGAGTTGCAAGTTGTTAAATAGAAGTACCCACCGGTGAGACTTACGAGAAAACCATACCCATAACAACCTCATACTAAACAAATCACACGCTTCCACGTCTTCAAAAACCTCACGTCCATATGCGTCACCAACACCATCACCCTCTCGTAATATAAATTTTCCAACGAGGGTAAACTCGTAAACCTCTATTCCCTTTCTTCATTCTCCGTACACCTTTCTCTAACCTTCATTCCCCAACTCGGTCCCTGAACTCGCGCTGAGTCACCACCGGTCCAAGGCCGGTTCGATTCGGTCCAGTTTCATGGAGATCGCTCACGATCACGAGCCGCCACCATCTCCTTCCTTCGACGGAACCTCAATCGCCGCTGAAACTCTCGCAAACTCTCCGTCGTCGTCTTCCTCTTGCTCCTCCCCTTCTTCTTCATCTTCGTCGAAGGGAAAGGAGATTGAGGCGACCGCGTCATCAACGGCGCCGCCGCCACATGCCGCCGCAAAATATGATGATGATGACGAGGAGGAAGAGGATGTGTGCCGGATATGCCGGAACCCTGGTGAAGCAGATAATCCTCTCCGGTACCCTTGCGCGTGCAGTGGTAGCATCAAGTTTGTGCATCAGGATTGTCTCCTTCAGTGGCTTAATCATAGCAACGCTCGCCAATGCGAGGTTTCATATATTTTCATTGAATTTCTCATCTAAATATTTTATATTTGGTGCTTGTTATTATATAAATAAATTGACGTGGTTATAATTCTCATCCGATCTGATGCTTAAGAATAATGAAAACAGAAGCATGGTCTATCTATTGGTTAAATGATAGAAATGTATTATATCCATTTAATGATTTATGGCTAATCTTTCAAGTTGGAACGTAAGAAAAATTAGTTGCTTAGGCCAAGTAAATATTCTATAAGAAAAAGGGGGTCTGGTGTATGAGGCTGGTGGGGTCTAGGGAGGTAGACGTACGACAGCCTTGTGAGGTTGTTTCTAGGATCTGAATCCGTGACCTCGTCGTCACAAGGCAAATAACCTTATCTTTGCTTCGAGGCTCACCCTCTCAAGTTAATGTTTTCTATAATAGCATAATATTGCCACGGAAACTAGCAATTATGAACATGAAAAGAGAAGAATAAGAAGAACCACTCTTTCTCTTGCTTACAGTAGCTACTTGATAACATATATAGACTGTAGTTAGTGTAGTAGACTTTTTAGGATATAGTAGGGCGCTGATTTTGAAGTTATGTATATAATATGTTCTGGTAGTAGGTTTTTCTTTGCAACCACACCGAATATGTCAAATAATTCCCTTTGAATTAAATGTTTTTGTGTACTTGATGCCTTGCTTCAACATGGTGCAGGTCTGCAAGCATCCATTCTCTTTCTCTCCTGTTTATGCAGACAATGCTCCAGCTAGGCTGCCTTTCCAAGAGTTTGTGGTTGGAATGGCAATGAAAGCTTGTCATGTTCTGCAATTCTTTTTGCGTCTGAGTTTTGTGCTATCTGTGTGGCTCCTCATTATACCTTTCATAACATTCTGGATATGGCGATTAGCTTTTGTGAGAAGTTTTGGTGAAGCCCAAAGGTTATTCTTAAGCCATTTATCAACAGCAGTTATTCTGACAGATTGCCTCCATGGTTTCTTACTTTCTGCAAGCATTGTCTTCATTTTTCTCGGGGCCACTTCTTTGAGAGATTACTTTAGGCATTTGAGAGAAATCGGGGGGCAGGATGCTGATAGAGAAGATGAGGTGGACAGAAATGGTGCTCGAATGGCTAGAAGGCCTCCTGTACAAGCTAATCGTAATATTGCTGGTGATGGGAATGGAGAAGATGCTGCTGGGGCACAAGGAATTGCAGGAGCAGGTCAAGTAATTAGACGTAATGCTGAAAATGTTGCTGCACGGTGGGAGATGCAAGCAGCACGTCTTGAGGCTCATGTTGAGCAGATGTTTGATGGTCTGGATGACGCTGATGGAGCAGAGGATGTGCCTTTTGATGAACTTGTTGGCATGCAGGGTCCAGTTTTTCATTTGGTTGAAAATGCATTTACTGTAAGTCTTTCGGATTTTATTTTAATGTCTGTTATTCATTTGTAACAATGTCCATCCAAATACTATTGGACTATTTTAGATCGTCTTTATGGCAGGAGAACTTAATTACCAAGCTTTACAGTCTCTACTCGAATAAGTATATTTATGTGGTGCATTGACACATGGCCTTAGTCTGCTTCTTTGGAGTAATGGATGAGACAATTTATTTATTAATGAACTTCCATCATTTCATGTGGATGGAGAGACTGAATATTAGTGCTTGTAGTTGCATGAACCTCAATGCCTTGTTGTCCTAAAACTTGTTTTGGGCTGGTTTTTCATCACTTAGTTATTTACAATATGAACTAATGAACAGAAGCTTGACTATTTCACTTTTATGAATATTTTCCTTTGGGTTTTGTCATTCTATTTATACAACTGTTCATTTTTTATTGTAATTTACACCATCAATACTTAAAGTTTGAGTATTTATCTCTGATCATTTTCCTGTGTGTTAGTCATTCCATTGATGCAACAGCTTTGTATATTTTGTACATTGCATCTCGTTGTTTTTAAGAAATTAGTTATTTTTCATCAGTTGTTGTAAATAACTAATTGATGAACTGAATTTCCATCTGATGAACCAATTTTCTTATTTACAACATGAACTTAGTTATTTTTCATGAATTTTTTTTGATGTTTACCACATTTCTTATTTATAAATCAAATGCTTTTTTCTCTATGCAGGTGTTGGCAAGCAACATGATTTTCCTTGGTGTTGTAATCTTTGTTCCCTTCTCATTTGGCCGCATCATACTCCATTATCTATCTTGGTTCTTCTCAACTGCTGCTGGTCCTATATTGTCAGTGGTGGCCCCACTTACAGACACATCTCTTTCCCTAGCAAATATTACTTTAAAAAATGTGTTAACATCTGTTAAAAACTTGTCATCTGATGCTCAAGAAAGTGGTTCAGTTGGTCAGGTTGCAGAAATGCTGAAACTGAATGCAAATGGATCGAGTGAAATGTCAAACAACATAAGTGCAGTTTCAGCTGATCTCTTGAATGGAGGGTCAATTGCAACTTCAAGGCTTTCTGATGTTACTACTCTAGCTATTGGATATATTTTCATATTTTCTCTGATTGTCTGCTACTTTGGTGTTGTTGCTTTAATTCGTTACACAAAGGGTGAACCTTTGACCATGGGAAGATTCTATGGTATTGCTTCTATTGCAGAGACAATTCCATCTCTCTTCAGGCAGTTTTTGGCTGCAATGAGGCATTTGATGACCATGGTTAAGGTTGCTTTCCTTTTAGTCATTGAACTGGGGGTATTTCCTTTGATGTGTGGGTGGTGGCTAGATGTTTGTACTATACAGATGTTTGGGAAGACAATGGCTCATAGAGTTCAGTTCTTCTCTGCGTCTCCTTTAGCAAGCTCATTGATTCATTGGGTTGTAGGGATTGTGTACATGCTACAAATTAGCATATTTGTCAGCCTACTCAGAGGGGTAAGTCTTTGTCACTTGACATGATTTTAAAGCTATGGTTTTGTTTTTTATTACCTTTTCACACTCTGTTTCCAATGGCAGGTTTTGCGTAATGGAGTTTTGTACTTCCTTCGAGATCCTGCTGATCCAAACTACAATCCATTCCGTGATCTGATAGACGATCCTGTGCACAAGCATGCTCGCAGAGTGCTATTATCTGTTGCAGTTTATGGGAGTTTGATTGTGATGCTAGTATTTTTGCCTGTCAAACTTGCCATGAGGATGACACCTTCCATTTTCCCACTTGACATATCGTAAGCTGGCCTCCTTAAGCAATTTTATATGCTGTGCTCTTTGTTACAGTTGTTAACTTCAAATAAGCCTATTTTGCAGGGTATCTGATCCATTCACTGAGATTCCGGCTGACATGCTTCTCTTTCAGATCTGTATCCCATTTGCTATTGAGCATTTTAAATTGAGAACAACTATTAAATCCCTACTTCGCTATTGGTTTACAGCCGTTGGTTGGGCACTTGGTTTAACCGACTTTTTACTGCCTAGACCTGACGACATTGGTAATCAAGAAAATGGAAACGAGGAGCCTGTTAGGCAGGAAAGGCTTCAGGTAGTACAAGCTGGAGTGCATGATCAGGGTGTAATAGCATTTGCAGGTGATGATTTTAACATGGTCATTAATGCAGCAGGAGAGCTGAATGCTGGAGATGATTATGACAATGAAGAGCAATCTGATTCTGAGTGAGTTCCTTACAAATTGAAATCATACAATTGTGTTTTATGCATTTATCCAATAGTACAATTTATCTATTTATCTAGTTATATTGCACATTTTTCTATGGAGAGGAGGCCTGGAAGTGGGCGAAGGACCAGGTCTGTGACTTCATGGTTTTTTTGGCTTTGCATAATGCGATGCATGAAAAGTGTTGCCGGATTCACCACTTTCTCTATATACACATGTTCTAGCTTGTTAATTTTTCACCATCTTATTAAATATTTGTTTGATGTGACTATAGCAGTTACGCCTTTGTGCTCCGCATTGTTCTTTTACTGGTGATTGCTTGGATGACTCTGCTTGTCTTCAACTCTTCCCTGATAGTTGTCCCGATTTCACTTGGACGAGCACTTTTCAATTCTATTCCTCGTCTTCCCATAACTCATGGCATTAAGTGCAATGGTATGTAATCGAGTGAACTGTTCTCTTTTGTCAGCTTGCTTCATAACTTTGGATGTGTTTGTAATCTTGTTTCTATTTTTAGATCTGTATGCATTCATCATTGGAAGCTACGTGATCTGGACTGCTGTTGCTGGAGTCAGATACTCAATTGAGCAAATTAGAAAACGGAGAGCTTCAGTTTTGTTTGGCCAAATATGGAAGTGGTGTGCCATTGTTATGAAGAGTTCTGCACTTTTGTCTATATGGGTAAGGATGCTTCTGATTGTAATCATGTTACTGAACCTACCCTTTTGATTATGCATTATTTTGTATGCGTTTTTGCTGAACCTACCCGTAATGTTATATGGACTGAATGTTAGGCAGTAAAATGTAAACAAGAGAATAAACTCATTGTAGACACTAGAGAAGATAGGATTATGAGTGTATATATTAGGGAGAAAGTTGAGGTAGCTCCTATTGTAGAAAAGATGGTAGATTCGCATCTTAGGTAGCTTGCTTATGTGTGGAGGAGACCATTAGAAGTCCTAGTATGCAGAGTATATAAATGGAGTTAGTCTAATTTCTAGAGGCAGAGGAAGGCCAAGAAAACCATTGGCAAAACTATTAGGAAAGATTTAGAGATCAATGTTTTGTCAACAGACATTTATGATATAGCATTATGTTATTCAATCCAGGTAGCCAACCTCACCTAATGGAACTAAGGCTTGGTAGTTGTTGTTTGTTTTTTATTGATCAACCCATTTTTTGTTTCAGATATTCGTCATTCCAGTGCTAATTGGGCTTCTCTTTGAGCTTTTGGTCATTGTGCCAATGAGAGTTCCGGTGGATGAAAGTCCTGTATTCCTTCTTTATCAAGACTGGGCATTAGGCCTTATATTTCTCAAGATTTGGACTCGATTGGTGAGTTTGTTTTCTTTATTATCAGCTTTTCCTCTGATCAGTCTTTGTTGACTGGCTTTAGTTTTTGGTATAGTTTTTATCAGTTTCTTTGAATGCTCCAAGATGTGTAAATAAATTATGATCGATGTGATGTTGCAAAACCTCCTTTTACCCTCAATTCAGAGTGATATTGATTTAGAAAATCTTATTTTCTGCTATACCAAAGTAACTCGTAAATGTATCCTGCTGCATTGGTAGTATCTATCAAATCTGTCATTTAGGTTCACAGTTCTAAGTTGGCTCCTATCTACCTGACCAAACCCTCCTCTTTTATCTGGGTAAGTATTGGCAGCAAAGCATTGCATACGCAGTATATAATCCTAATGTGATTGTTTGATCCATGTAGTTAACTCCGCTTGGTGGAGCAGATTGTTGTAATCTGTACTTCCTTTTGCCATATAGTGTGTTTCTTCATATATTCTTTGTGTGGGATGTTCTGTATTTGTTTGATATCAAAGGGTATTATGAACTTTCTTTGGGGATCACATTGGCAATGTATTTTGATACATCAGTAATAATGAACAAGATGGGAGATAAATGAATTTTATTAGAAGGGTGAGTCCTACCAAGTTCACTACTCTTAGGATTGTGATCTGAGAGAAGTATTTTGATTATTAGTTTTTGAACCTTGATAGTTTTTTACCATATGCAATTTCAGATATTTATTTCTATTCAGCTCACAATGAATTTCCAATCCATATGTATGTGTATGTGATCAACCTAACTAATAATTGAGATCTTATTTATTTTTTCGCCTCATCCATTGTCTATCAACCTAACTAATAATTGAATACCCAAGGTTTTGTTTACATGATTGAGTTGACTGGCTGACATGCTGTTGTTGACTTGGTTCTTTGATTAGGTTATGTTAGACCACCTGATGCCTCTCATGGATGAAAGTTGGCGTGCTAAATTTGAGAGGGTTAGAGAGAATGGCTTCTCCAGGCTTCAAGGTCTTTGGGTCCTTAGGGAAATTGTACTTCCAATCATAATGAAACTATTGACAGCATTGTGTGTACCTTATGTTTTGGCCAGAGGTGTTTTTCCAGCACTTGGGTATCCCTTGGTGGTGAATTCTGCGGTATATCGTTTTGCATGGTTGGGTTGCCTCTCTTTCAGTTTCTTGTGCTTTTGTGCCAAGAGATTTCATGTGTGGTTCACAAATCTCCATAATTCAATACGCGACGATCGGTATCTGATTGGCCGGAGATTGCATAACTTTGGAGAACATGTTCAGAGGGCAACTGAAGGAGGAGCTTCGCTGGGGACACAGGATATTTTACTAGGGACGAATTTAATCCAACAAGATCGTGAAGCAGATGTCGGACTACGGTTGAGGCACATCAATCAACAGGCACACTGAGTTATATAACATTTCAGATAAGGAGACTTAAGGTTGTGTTAAGCCTTGGGCTATCATGGCTCATGAATAGCTGATGTATACACTAAACAACTCTGTTGGATAGTTATCACACCTCTTTTCACGACTCAAGATGAATACTGTGCATGTTAGATGTTCAATAATTTAGTTATAATATTAGGTAAACTAAAATATTGTAGAGCAATGTTTTTTTCATTGTTTGTGAAGCATAGGATTCCAGCAGGCTGGATGAAGTGTTTTAGCTGTCACATATCATAGGGAGGTGTTACTCAAATATAAGTTTGAAGTTTATATGAAATGGAACATTGGATACTAAAATGTCATCCAGCAAATAAATACAATGTAACGTATGTAAGAATGAGTTCATGAAAAAAATTTGAGGTAGATCCTACTATAGAAAAGGTTGTAGAATTATGTCTTTAGTTGATTTGAGTGTGTGGAGGATATTGCTAGAAACCCCTGTAAGGAGTGTATCAAATGAAAGTTGGTCAAGTTTTAAGAGATACATGAAAAATAGACAAAATAGTTGTGTCAAATTTAGAGATTAATGTTTTACATCCGAAACTGTTAAGAGTCTGGATTAAGGTACTACATTGTAGATACCAGAAGTAACCAAGCCAGCAAAGAACTGCTATTCTCCTAGAATTCCAACGTGAACTTTTTCTGGTCTTCGACATATTGTGTGATTAATTAGGGTTATAGTTCACTGCTATTCCAAGCTAAAATCAGCACAAAATAAAAGCCTTGATTGAAGGGGATACTTTTGATATCATTTGCTAGGGCTTTGAAAAGAAAAACGAAATGAACAATATTACACCATCACTGAATTTAATGTAGCCAAAAGAACCTTTTCATTTGAAGAGGTTTTTGTTAATGAACCGAATATCACTAAAATAACTGGTCTAGAATTCATATATGTTAAACATTAGCTTTAGAATCAAATTTGCAATCAAGATCACGATCAGTAGGGTACCCTTTGTAGATCCATAGGGTACCTTTTGTAGATCATGATCCGTATTTCAATCAAGATATGGTCATTATTCTCCTCGTAATTTGGATTGTAGATTCTTTTAAGAAAATATTTATACTAATTTAAACAAGTATGTTGACCCTTGTGGTTGAGTCATTTGTATGTATACCAATGGACTAGGATCCGTGTATGATTAATTAATGATGATTTGAGAACATACTAGGATTTATTTGGGTGACAAGTTTTTGAATCATGTTAATGTAAGCTAGTGTAGTAAGAATATTGTTTTAAAAATACAAATTGTGTTAGTCAATATTAGAATACAATAAGTCTGTGTTAAAGTATCATTTCATGATCTTTTTCTTTTAGTGATGGGCACTTTTGGTGTTGTCATCATAATTAAATAATTTCTCAATGCTTTGAGTTATGATCTGCATGTTCTTTGTATGAAATGTAAACTTTGTTAGTGGTGCTTTCACTTATTTCGTTTCAAAAATCTGGATTAGTGGGCACCATGAATTCATGATTGATTTCGGTCTCAATTTTCAATTATCACTCGCTCTTATGAGTTAAGCAATGATATCACTAACAATATCACAAACCCTAGTTTTGCTTTTGTATTCCATAGGTGCACTAATTGATAATAAGTTATCTCGTTTTCTTTCATTCATTTTTGTGAAGATAAAAACATTAAATTTTCTAAAAAATTATGAATTGATCTTTTATCTTTATTGATATCTTCTTATATTGATATTTTATCTTTTATGTGTCATTTTTGTTGTCCATTGTTTAATATAAATTTAGTAACTTTTATTATTTGCAATTTTGTATATCATAAATATATAAATTACACCCTAGTTATAATATATATAACTAGTGTCTTACTAAATATATAAATTATACAAGTTGAACAAACTTAACTGTAAATTATAATATTTAACATAAAATACTATATTTAATATTTATAATATATGAACTATACGTTATAAACAATAGAAAAATGGGTTGATGTCACGGAAGTGCCTATCAACGTGTTAATTATAATAAAGTAAATAATATTATTTATTGTAAGAAAAGTATATAATTAAAGACTTTGAAAATTCAAAAGGAGCTTTGAGATGGAAAAGGATAATAATTAATCAATAGACTAGCCGAAGAATGTTGTAGTTGTAAAAAAATCAGACCTGATACAAATTTATACAACCACGATAAACTAATATCAACCAAGTCGTTGTAGTATAGTGGTAAGTATTCCCGCCTGTCACGCGGGTGACCCGGGTTCGATCCCCGGCAGCGGCGTATTTTTATTTTTTATTCCAATTTTTGATGGCCAGGATTCAAATATATGTCGTCGTTTCATTGTGTTACCCCAACACTGGTAACATGTTCCTCTAATTATTTGCCCCACACTCAGGTCTCACTGTGTGTTTCATTCAACACGCTATATTTCAGCCAGGATAAAGATAACAATTGTTCTCTCCAAGTTTTATTCTTAAATTATATTGTTTAGATGGATTTATTTATTACTTATATCTTCCATATGTTTTTTATATTAAGTATAATATCTATACATTATTAATGTAAATTTATTTATTTACATTCAATATACATTCATCATTTATTTGGATTATTTTTAGTTAATAAAAATTAAATATGAATGGTGGATAATACGGTTATCGTGAAAAAACCTCTTACATCGTTAGTGTATACATTTTTTTTCTTTTATATTTTCTATCATAATTAATCTTTTTGGCTTCATGATAATAAAAAAATATGTGATTTTTATTTATCAACATAGATTTAATTTGGGAAAACATTTTTACTATCTTAATAGAAAAATATATTTTGAACGATTTACAAGAATTAGAATAAGTTGTGACTATTTAAAACAAAATTTGAAATCGTTCTAAAGCACACATCAAGTGTAGTTTCAAAAACTCATGTTTTTCAAAACAAACTTCAAGGTGAAAAATATAAGATGTGATGAATTTTTCACACCCAATCATATATTGTCAGCTTACCTTCCTTATAGCTCCACCGTTCCAAGTCCGTAATGTTAAGTTGGATTTTCCTAGATTCGACGGTTCAGATGTTCTTCAGTGCTTATTCAAGGCAAAATAATTTTTCTCGTACTACAACACTCCTGATGATCAGAGATTGACTATTGCTGCTATACATTTGAAGAAAGACATAGTTCCTTGGTACTAGATGATGCTTCGTACTAACCCTTTTAATTCTTGGGTCGCCTTTACCAGAGTACTGGTGTAAGAACGAGATTGCAACTAAGAGGGGGTGAATTAGTTGACTTAAAAATTATGGCCAATTTTTCTGCAAAATCAAGAGTTAACGTGCAGCGGAAAATATATGCAGAAAAATAATCAAGATAAAATGAAAGAGATAAGGGAGAAGAGAATACATAGTGATTTTTATACTGGTTAACCTTCTAATCCACCGAAGGCTACATCTAGTACTCTTGCAGCACAAGAGATTTCTTCACTAAGAATTATGAGTTGTAATTACAATATCTCACCCCGAGATTTCTATGTACCTTACACACTCCCTAATCCTTATTCACTATTGTAAAACATATTTCCAAGTAATTCTAATCCCATTTATTTTCGCACCCCGTGAAAGAAAGTATTCTGCAACAATATTGAAGAATGTACAACAATGGCAGATTGCCTTTACAAGTATGAAAGTAGTATAACTTGCAATCCAATCAACTCTTTATGTATAACAAGTAATAATGCTCTTTGGAAAACTTTGAAACACTTCTAAGCAACTTCAGAAAAACAACTTTGAAAGTTAAGGAGTAGTTGCAAAAAGTGTAGAGAAATAACTTCAGAATAAGTTTAAGAGCTTTTGGAAATTGTATAAGAGTTGTGTGTTGTTTTATATTTGTGTTGTGAGAGTTAGAGCCTTTATATAGACTTTCCAAACACTCATGGTGCTTTTCTGAAAGTGTAAGAGTTGTTTGAAGTGAAGAGATTTCGTTTGGACTGAGAACA
>NC_032026.1:8993171-9016116 GCF_001865875.1 Lupinus angustifolius | reverse complement strand
CCCGTTACACACTATTTTTGAAAAATGTTTTAAGTATTTTTAAAGTGTTTCAACTTTCTTTAAAAATAGTTTGAGCATTACTATGTATATTTAAGAGTTTTAGGATAGAAGTACCTATAGAGACTTAATCTAATTATCTTGAAGCTTTAATCTTCTTTGTCTTCATAAGTATTCTTCCTTTTCTTATTTTTGGTGATGTTGGTGTCTTCATCAAAACCGTGCCAAGGTCAGGAGCAAAGATCTTCTTCACAACTGGAACTGGAGTTTGGACCATCACCTAATGAGTGCCCTCGTTCACATTTGTTCAAGCTCACGCAAATGGGTTCTGTACATGATTATTATGTACAATTCACTGCTCTAGCTAATAGAGTACATGGAATTACTCATGAAGCCTTCTTGGATTGTTTTATTGAATGACTAAAACATATATTATAAGGGATATTATTGCTCAAGCTCCCTCAACACTGCTTCGATCTGTGACCTTAGCCAAGCTGTATGAGGAAAAATACAATTCCAAACCCAAACAATTCCAGCCTAACCCATATTCGAGAACACAAACATCATACATTAACCAAACCATCAAATCCACTAGCCTTTCCCCTCTCCTTCCCAACCACCCTTACAACTCAGTTACTAGAAATCCCAATGTTAAGAAAATGACACTTGCTGAGATACAACTTAGGAGAGAAAAAGGTCTTTGCTTTACTTGTGATGAAAAATTCTCTCCAAGCCATAGGTGCCCCAACAAACAATACATGCTACTCCAATTACATGAGGATGATATTGAAGAAATTCAGCATGACCCTCCTGACTTGGATACATCTTCAAAATTGCTTGTCTCACAAGATCATCACTTGTCTTATAAGCTTTAAAAGGATCTTCTGGACTTGGCACAATGAAATTCCAAGGTTTATTAATGGGATGACAGTCTAGGTCTTTGGATAGTGGTTCTAGTGATAATATTTTTCAACCACGACTAGCTTACTATTTGAAATTACCTATTGAGCCAATTCCACACTTCCAGGTTTTGGTGGGTAATGGTAGTGCTTTAGTGGATGAAGGGTTAGTCAGAGAAATAGAGGTTAAAATCCAAGGACACTCGTTAACAATCCCAGTTTACTTATTGCCTGTTACTAGTGCTAACTTGGTCTTGGAAGCTGCTTGGTTGGCCACATTAGGTCCTCATATTTCTGATTATAGTACTTGACATTGAAGTTTTATGTAGGAAACAAATTCATCACTTTACATGGTGCTCAACCAACATTACCTAGACCAACACAATTCACTCACCTTAGAAGAATACATCAGACTCATGCTATTGATGAGTTATATACCCTGCAGTTTCAACATCCAGATTGTCCTCATGATCAATGGTTGGATCTGCCTACTGATATGGAACCAGAGTTGGTGATTCTCCTGCATACTTATCGTGATGTTTTTTCCATTCCTTTGGGGTGCCTCCTACTCGACCACAGAATCATTATATCCCATTATTACCTGGTGCTGCACCTGTTAAAGTCAAGCCATATAGGTATCCTCACATCCAGAAACAACAAATTGAGGTTATGGTGCAAGACATGCTTAGGCAAGGAATTATTGTGCCTAGCAGTAGCCCTTTCTCATCTCCTATAATTTTAGTGAAGAAAAAAAATGAGACCTGGAGATTCTACACTGACTATAGAGCCTTGAATGCTATTACCATCAAGGATATTTGTCCTATCCCAAATGTTGATGAGTTAGTAGATGAGCTCCATGGGGGCCAATTTTTTTCAAAGTTGGACCTTTGCTCAGGATACCACCAAATATTGGTAAACAAAGAGGATAGATTTAAAACTGTCTTTCGAACCCATCAAGGTCACTATGAGTGGACAATGATGCCATTTGGTCTCACCAACGCCCCTACTACTTTTTAATGTTTGATGAATGACATCTTCCATGGACTGTTGAGGAGGTTTGTCCTTGTATTCTTTGACAATATTCTAGTATATAGTCCCTCATGGTCATCCCATCTACACAATCTTGAGGTTGTGCTTCAAATATACAGCATCATAAACTCCTTGTCAAATTATCCTAGTGTTCTTTTGGACTTCAATAGGTGGATTACCTAGGCCATACCGTCTCAGGTTTATGTGTGGCAATGGACAAAGGTAAAATCAAAGTTGTGATAGAATGGTCAGACCCTACAAAATTGAAACACTTAAAAGGCTTTCTCGGTCTTACTAGTTATTACAGAAAGTTCATCAAGGGTTATGCTAACATAGCTGCTCCTCTAATAAACCTATTGAATAAGGATAGTTTCAACTGGACTGCAACTGCCACTACATCATTTCAAGCATTAAAATCTGCAGTTACTCAAGCACCTGTTCTTACTTTACCTAATTTTTCCAAGCCTTTTGTATTGGAGAATGATGCCTCAGGGATTGGAATAGGTGCAGTTCTTAGCAAAGACCATCACCGTATTGTTTTTTTCTCCAAATAGTTAACTCCTAGAATGCAAAAACACTCTGCTTATGCTAGAGAATTTTATGCTACGACTGAAGCAATTGCCAAGTTCAGAACAACAAAATTGGTTACACAAGCTATTAGGGTATGGTTTTACAATCGAATATAAGCCTGGGAAGAATAACATTCTTGTTGATGCTCAATTACACATTTTGCCTACCTTAAAAGAAGCTCTCCTTGCATACTCTCACTTAAAAGGTATTATGGAATTGTATTTGTAGCACAAAACCCCTAGCTCTCATTATTTAGTACAAGGACAATTGTTGTATTGGAAGGGCAGATTGGTTATTCCTTTTGCACATGCCTTAGTTCATCAAATTTTACAAGAGTTTCATAGCTCAGTGATAAGCGAACATGCTAGTGTCACTAGAACCCTATCTCGCATATCTTCTCAATTCCATTGGACTGGTATGCACAAAGATGTCAAGGAGTTTGTGCAAAATTACTTAGTTTGCCAGCAAGCAAAAGCTGCCAACACTCTTCTTACTGAGTTATTACAACCACTTCCAATCCCGGATCAGATTTGGGAAGACTTAGCCATGGACTTTATTATTGGTCTTCATCCTTCAAATGGGTTCTCTATAATAATGGTGGTCATTGATAGACTCTCAAAGTATGCCCATTTTTCTGCTTTAAAGGCTGACTATTCTAGTAAATCGGTAGCAGAATTATTTATGAAAAGTGTTGTGAGGTTGCATGGGATACCAAAGACAATTGTATCTGATAGGACAAAGTGTTTACAAGCCAATTTTGGCAACAACTATTCAAACTAAGTGGTACTTCCTTGAATATGTCCACTGCTTATCATCCACGGACGGATAGACAATCTGAGGCCTTAAATAAATATTTGGAGATGTATCTTTGTTGCTTCACTTATGACTATCCTAAGGAATGGGTCAAATTATTACCCTGGGCACAATATTGGTACAACACTTCCTATCATCATAGTAGTGGCATAACTCCTTTTACGTGTGTATATCGCAGAGATCCTCATATGTTGATTAAATACACTCTTGACCGCACTGATCCCATTTCAGTCCAAGAACAATTTCTACAGAGAGACTTGACACTCAACAAATTGAAACTAAATCTCTACAAGGCTCAACAACACATGAAAAAGTATGCTGACAAGAAAAGAACACCAATAGAATTCAAGGTTGGTGATATGGTTTTGGTCAAATTACAACCCTATAGATAACATTATGTTGTCCTCAAGAAGAATAAAAAATTGAGTTTGAGGTATTTTGGTTCTTTCACCATCATTGACAGAATTGGTGAAGTAGCTTATAAGTTACTTTTACCTCAAACTACTAGAATACATCTCGTCTTTCATTGTTCTCAACTTAAGATGTGCAAAGGGGATCATTCTCAACCTTATCTTCCAATATAACGGACATAGAATTGCAACATGTTTCTGTTCTACAAAATTGGGTGATTTTGAAAGGACAACAGCAAATCCAACAATATCTAATCCAATTGGAAGGGTTAGATGTAGCTCATGCTACTTGGGAAGACTATTCAACATTGCAAGAGGCTTACCCGGACTTCAACCTTAAGGACAAGGTTGTTTCTAATGGATGAGGAATTATCACATATACTGTTGGGACAAATGATGAATTAGGAAGAGCAAACGGGTCATTGACTGACACAACTAAAAGAGGACACATGGCAGCTGATCCGGATAATCAGGGATTGAGGAAAAGCATAAGGACCCGTATAACTAACTCTAGGCTGAAAGATTTTAATTGGTCTAGAGTCTAGTATATAATAGAGTAAATTGATGAAAGAGGGTATGGAAGAATTGATCATGAATCATCTAACTCAGTTATTCTGTTTAGTCATTTTTTTCTTTCTTTTCTTCTTTCACTTTCTCTGTATAGCTATCTTTGAGATAATCAACTTCCATCGTAAGAAACTCATCTTTTTCATAATACAATATATAGAGGTATTTTTCATTGTTCTTGGGTGTGTTATTGGGACAATTCCATTTCATTACAGAACCCATTCCACACTCGTTCTATCAAATTTGATACATACAAATGAAGATTTACTCATACAAAGGATATTCTTGACAAGTAGAAACCTTTAGTATCATGGCAAACTAAGAAAATTACACTCATTCTTGAAGAAGTATGAAAAATTTGTAACCTTTGAAAGAAAAATATGGAACACCAATCCAAATTTTAGTATGGGGTACTAGAAGTTCAAAATTTTAAAGTAAAAATATATATGATGATAACTATATGTGTATATAATCAAAAAGTTAAAGATTTGATTCCTAAAAGTGACATATATTAGGAAAAATAATTACACATTCTAAAAGGGATTAGCTCATTACTTATAGAATGAGAGATACCCTTGATAGTACCAAAAAATATTTTTTTGCCCAACGAATAATTTTCAATTGAGGTTATAATCCACAATTTATAAAATCATATTTTATAAATTATAAAGTAAAAACATAATCAATGTCAAACACAGTAACCCTTAACCAGTATTATGGTCCAGAACACTAGTTATAATTGAATATTAAACTTTTAATTTTTTTTATAAAAGTTGAATTATAGATTATGACAAAATTTCAAAAGGTCAAATCGAGAAAATAATAATAATCCCAAATATAGAAAATCACCTTTACTATATTTAGCTCGTTTTTACCAAAACTATGCGAACAATAGCAATAGGCAACGTAAAGCAGAACCATTGGCCATGCCATTGAAACCTGGACCACTTGTAGGATAGAAGTGACACACAGAGAGATGAAGATCACATATCCTCAACAGTGTCTCATTCTCTGTCTCAGATCAATCACACTTTGACACATGAATAAAATAAAAAAAATTAAAAACAAAAAGTAATAAAAAGTAGACTCTGCTTGAGGACATGGAGACACCGGAAGATCTTTCTCCATAGAAGATATACTCCATACTCCCCCACTCGTAACATCACCTTTCACCCGTGAGAATGAAACTGTATCCTTTTTTCGCACAAAAAATAAATAAACAATAAATGCAACCAAACGAACAAACATGACAAGAAATTATCCCAAAGTATCAAATTCAATGCATAATTAAACCAGCGTTGAAATAGGTCCCTTCAACCGCAGGAAGATGGTGTATGTCAAACCACCAAATCAAAAGTATGGAAATTGAATTTAACAAACTAAGTCTAGAAACTGGATCAAACCCAGTTCCAATAATAACGCAATCCATAATCTCTGAGAAGTAATCTCAAAATATAAATAACTCAAGAAACAAGGTTGTCGTTCAATGATAATGAAGACAACTGATCAGCCGCACCACCAGCCTGCTGCTGTGCGACATTCCTCAGGACTTCGATCGCCTCACCTACTTTCGCTTTCAGGGCCTCGGGTGACTCAAGCAAGTGCAGAACTTCAGTCTGGTCCATCTCCAGAAGCATGCCAGTCACCTTGGCAGCATTTTCGGGCTCCAACTGTTCCACCAGAGGGTAAAGATTCTCACCCAGCATCTACAAGTACACAACCAACATACAGGAGTTAGTTACAGACACTAAAAAGCAATAAATGATGCTGCTCGTCGGCGGGTCAGTTAGAATGTGTACCGTCCTCTGCTGCTCTGGAGAAGCATTTGCCAGAGCAGAAGCCAAAGCTCCGATAGGAATTTGCTGGGAGAGTCCTGCATCACGGATCGGCACTCCGCTGACATCATATGGAACAGAAAACATGCCTCCAGCAACTTCAGGAATGCCCCTACCGGGGGGAGGATAACGATACACACGTCCCCTGGGAAGCATCTGTCAATCCAAATATTATGAGGTCAATGTTCTAACTAGGATAGATGATCCCAAAAATATGAACACAAGATGGAATTTAAACAACCTGCTGTGGCAGAAGAGGAACCGGCTGCTGGGACTGCTGGACTCCACCGACACGTCTTCCACCTGGGCGCTGACCCTGTTGTCCCTGCTGAACCATTGGCAAAAAGAAATTTGGCACAGGAGCTCCACCGGGCCTCAAACCAGGCACAAGTTGTTGTTGATACCCAAACCCAGGCTGACAAATTTCAAGGTCAGGCAAAAGATTGTTGATGAAATTACTCAATGACAAACGAACAAAATCAGAGGGATAAAATTGCAATTCACTCCCGAACTCAAGAAATAAAGTCTAACTAGATGCACTATATAAGCGTTTACCTGGGAAGGAATCATAGCAGGAGGGCCTTGACCATAAAATATCTGTTGACCAATACCTGGACCACCAGGGGGATACAATGGCACACGAGGAGCAGCAGAGGGTGCAATTGCAAGAGGGCGCATTTGCGCAAATTGAGCCTGTATAAGTAAATGAGTCCAAGGTTTAAAATTCTACATATTAACAAGGACTCAGTAACCAAACACAACACAGAACTAGTCTTTATTGCATTTGATGAAGAAGCAGGACATGGCATCACCACACCACATGTTCCCGATCCCAAATAACAGAAAAAACTATCAGGACTATCCAAAGGAAATATAATTGATGCAGAAAAACATTTATACTTTTCATATGATAATCTACATCCACATCCATTTACAATCATTATTACATTTTAAGATTAAATCGAAGTGACAGAATAAAGCGTGTATGTAGATGAGTATTCCCTCATGTGCAAGGAAGACAGAAAACTACAAACATTGAATCTACATTGAAAATACAAAATTAACCTACATAGTGTCCAAGTGGAAAAAAGACCTCAACATTTAGACTAACTCATACCTGCAGTCTAGCTCTTCTATCTTCTTTCCTTTGGGCCAGAGTCACATATAGAGGTTTGCTTACCACCAATTTGGCATTCATCTCCGCGAGCTACCAAAAGGTGAAGAAAGAAATCATTTCATTTTTTACACTAAAAAAACCGACTATATTCACCAAAAAAATTCCACAACTTACAGCTCTAGATGCCTCCTCAGGGGTCGAGAATGCAACAAATCCAGATCCTCGACTTATACCATTAGGGTCTCTCATAACCTTTCAAGTAAAAAATTATATGATCTACAGAGAATAAACAGCTATGAAACATTTAGTGGAAGGCAATTATATCACGTACCTTGCAAGAGGTGATGGTACCAAAAGGGGAGAACAGCTCCTTAAGTTTTTCATCACCAATGCTATCATCTAAATTTTTCACATACAAGTTTGCTCCTTGATATTTATCAGCTGCTTCCTTCACACTCTGCTCAAACTTAATTTTCAACTCCTGCTCCCTCTCAGATTTCTTTTGAGCTTTTCCAACATACCACTCCTTTTCGTCAAACTTTTTCCCATTAAGAGCATCGACAGCTTGAGCAGCATCATCAGTATTCTCAAAGTTCACAAATCCAAAGCACCTTGATTTCCCATCCCCATCCCTCATCACTACAGCACTGGTAATTGGTCCAAACTCACCAAAAACCTTCTTCAGTTCATCATCAGTGGTTGACTCAGATATGTTCTTCACAAAAACGTTGTTGAATTTGACCTTGTCAACTGAAACTTCTCTCTCTTGCTTGCGAAGGAAGGGTCCCACGTAAACTTGTTTATCATTCAGCAGCATGCCATTCAGCTTCTCAATGGCTTTTTGAGCAGATTCCTCATTATCAAATTGAACAAAGCCATAGCCTTTTGAGTTACCAGATGAATCTGTAGCCACCTTGCAAGAAAGGATGTTCCCAAATGAAGAAAAGGTATCATGTAATGCCTTGTGGTCAATTGCCCTGTCCAAATTCTGCAACAACCAAAAAAATTGAAAGAAAACAAATGGCAATGTCAGAACCAACTATGCTAGGCAACTTAGAAGCTCTGCAGGATTCCATAATCAGACAATGTGGAAGAACCAAGAAATGTCTACCTTGATAAAAATATTTCCTGACCCGCTTTTACGAATACTGGGATCACGGTGAGAGTACATGATACGGATGGACTTGTTGTTGAGAGGAGTGAAGTTCAGAACATCCAATGATCTGGCAGCTGTAAGCAAGTAGCAAATATCATATTGACAGAGAGAGAAAAGTGGAATAAACCATAGCAAAAACTTAAACATATAAACTAGTAGACTATTGGTATATTAATCAAGTACAGAAAAGCATAACATCAAGTAACAATAGGTACAAAGCAAATTAGATTAGAGAGAATCAAATGGCAATGACTCTTTAAACCACACCCACCAAATGTATAATGGCCCTGACAAGTCAGCCAATAAATATAAGATTCGGCATGATAAAGAACACAAATCACCCCGGAAAATGTTTTAATAATGAATTTCCCATCCTGCTTCAGTTTGAAATGCAATGTTCGTTAGTTATTGTGGCAAATCATGTAGCACCAGAGGACCTGTGATTTCATGGAGATGTACTTAAATGTTTGGGCAGTTCGGTACCTTTTTAGGGTTTAGGATAAAGTTAGGGATGCTTATTGCTGGCGATAAACTATACATCCAGGACCTTCCTGATAACCAGATTTTGAATGGCTAGCTTTTAGGCAATTCTATGAATTATAAACCTGGCCTCAAATTCTCACAATTTGCTACACAGCCACCAATAGAAGAGCACAGTTATCCCAAAGTTACCTACATGATTCATCCAGATTTGTTGCTAGATTTTTTGGTATTACATTTGTTGTTAGTTGCTGCATAAGATACTACATTTATTACATATGTTAACACAGCTCACTCTTCCCATTAAGGATCCTTCCCCACGTGAAAAATGCCAAGTTTTCATGAAATCGTCCAGTAGTGCAAGTGACTCTTGGCTAAATTTTTCATATTACACAGAAAGGACGAAAAACTTCCCCCCTATTCTACTCTGAAGAATCAAACAACAAAACAATTGACAACATAGAGTGTAGCTTCAGAAACAACACACAAAGTTGCGATTTTCAAAGAAAAACATGCAAATATTCGTCTTTTACTGTGTAAACTAACAATTCAATTCACTATGCATGTCTGTTTGTAACAAAGGCATCAGCATTTATAAAGCAATAAATCACATCACAGTAAATTCCCTAACAACATGAATAACAGACTTGCTTGATGAGATTGAGCAGCAATGTAAGCCCACTCATACATAAACAATAAATTAAAGACATCATATAACAATTAATATGGCAAACATTATCAGCAAACATCTTCATACAGCAAATATTCCGATAAATTCTCCTTTTGTTATGATATAACAATTAATATGACCGAACAGACATTATCAACAAACATTTTTCATATAGCAAATAACCCAATAAATTCTCATTTTGTTGCTTTCTAGGCTGAGTTTCACTCTTTCTTCTTTACCCTTCACTTCACAGGACCAAACATCCACAAAAAACTAATAACTAGCCTGAACCTCAATTTGACCACAATTTTATTACAAAATTAGTGTCCAAAACACACAGATTAACTAATTCATAAACAAAATCAAAACTTTCATCAAACCCATCTCTTAATAAAAGAAAAAAAACAACTAACCATCTTGGGGGTTGCTGTAATTGACGTAGCCATAACCGAGCGATCTCCCAGTGGTTAAGTCCCTGCAAACCCTAACAGACACAACCTGACCCAACTGGTTGAACAGGTCATAGAGCTGAGAATCCGTCACACTAGGGTCAAGATCTCCGACGTAAAGCGACGTCGTCACTAACTGGTTCTCAGCACCAGCACCAGCACCACCATTAGGACCCTGCACCACATTCTGAGCCTGAACCTGAGCCATCTCAACAGAATGAATTTTTTTTTCTCAAAAAAGTTTTTCTTTTTTCTATTTTTTTTTCTTCTCTCTTCCCCCTCCTCTTGTTATTGGGAACAGAAAAAACCTAAATAGACAAAGGAAACTGTAGTTTAGATACTAGTAACAAAAAAACAATTTTGTTTTTTTATTTTGCGATTTTGTTTAATTTTTTATGGAATAAGTGAGGAGAGGGAAGGGTAAGGGTAGATATGGTGATAGATGCGAAAAGGGATAAAGGGTGGCCGCCGGAGATAACCGGGCGGCGCGTGAGTACAAAACAAAACAAAAAAACAGAGAAATGAAATGAGAGAGGAAGAGGAAAGAGAGAAGTGAGAGGCTATATAGTAGTGGTTGTTGGTGGTGACGAATGAGGTTGAGTAAACCCTAACACAATCTAATAATAAGATCTGAACCGTTGGATGAAGGAGCATGTGGGACCCAGAACGGTAATGTATGTGGTAACTGTAAATTTTGGGGAGATAAGGATTGAAATAAATAAAGAAAGGTGAACATGATAGGTAAAAGATTGAAGATTCCAGTGAAGGGAATGTGAAAATAGAGCCAGTGGTACTTAGTATTCACTAAAAGGGTTATAAAGTAAGAAAATTATTGCTATTTGGTTGGGAATGTTTTCTTCTAAACTAATTTAGTTTATATATTATATAAAACATAATGTTTATATCAAATATAATCTATAATCTCATGCAGGAATAAAAGCAGATTGGTTGGTTTGATTTTTATGTTCCCAGCCTCTAAAACCCAAACATGAATTATTCATGGTTGAAAAAATGAACATTATCTCTACCCTTGTTAGGTTTTAGATTTCTTGTCTCCACCTAGCTTCTTTCCCTTATTAATACACAAATATAAGGGGTGCTTCATAAAATTGTTAGATGTTGCTGTAATTTACTAATATAGATATATATAAATAAATAAGTAAGGTTGGGGTGTAAGTGGTTCTAGTTTAAACCATAAAATTGATAGAACCAAACCAAACTTACAAAATGTGGTTCAGTTATTTTTCGTAAGGAACCATATATATTTGATTCAGATTATGGTTTTAGAAATTTAGGAACTATTAGAACTGAATTGCATATTAAAAAAATAGATACTATGAAATAATATTTTATTATTGTTTAAATTCTCCAACCAATTTTTTGAATTAAATTATCAAATTTGTGTGAATTTGTAGTGTTATATATGTTACTATATGAGTATTATATATGTTATTACTTACTATATTGGTTCTCAGTGTCTTGATGATTTAGAACATATCTTCTAACTTTTGTGATATTGAGTTTGAAACTAACGTATATCATATATTGTTATATGTGCTACTAATTGTTAATTCTAAAGTTATATAGTTTTTCTTTTTTCTATTTTTTTTTCTTCTCTCTTCCCCCTCCTCTTGTTATTGGGAACAGAAAAAACCTAAATAGACAAAGGAAACTGTAGTTTAGATACTAGTAACAAAAAAACAATTTTGTTTTTTTATTTTGCGATTTTGTTTAATTTTTTATGGAATAAGTGAGGAGAGGGAAGGGTAAGGGTAGATATGGTGATAGATGCGAAAAGGGATAAAGGGTGGCCGCCGGAGATAACCGGGCGGCGCGTGAGTACAAAACAAAACAAAAAAACAGAGAAATGAAATGAGAGAGGAAGAGGAAAGAGAGAAGTGAGAGGCTATATAGTAGTGGTTGTTGGTGGTGACGAATGAGGTTGAGTAAACCCTAACACAATCTAATAATAAGATCTGAACCGTTGGATGAAGGAGCATGTGGGACCCAGAACGGTAATGTATGTGGTAACTGTAAATTTTGGGGAGATAAGGATTGAAATAAATAAAGAAAGGTGAACATGATAGGTAAAAGATTGAAGATTCCAGTGAAGGGAATGTGAAAATAGAGCCAGTGGTACTTAGTATTCACTAAAAGGGTTATAAAGTAAGAAAATTATTGCTATTTGGTTGGGAATGTTTTCTTCTAAACTAATTTAGTTTATATATTATATAAAACATAATGTTTATATCAAATATAATCTATAATCTCATGCAGGAATAAAAGCAGATTGGTTGGTTTGATTTTTATGTTCCCAGCCTCTAAAACCCAAACATGAATTATTCATGGTTGAAAAAATGAACATTATCTCTACCCTTGTTAGGTTTTAGATTTCTTGTCTCCACCTAGCTTCTTTCCCTTATTAATACACAAATATAAGGGGTGCTTCATAAAATTGTTAGATGTTGCTGTAATTTACTAATATAGATATATATAAATAAATAAGTAAGGTTGGGGTGTAAGTGGTTCTAGTTTAAACCATAAAATTGATAGAACCAAACCAAACTTACAAAATGTGGTTCAGTTATTTTTCGTAAGGAACCATATATATTTGATTCAGATTATGGTTTTAGAAATTTAGGAACTATTAGAACTGAATTGCATATTAAAAAAATAGATACTATGAAATAATATTTTATTATTGTTTAAATTCTCCAACCAATTTTTTGAATTAAATTATCAAATTTGTGTGAATTTGTAGTGTTATATATGTTACTATATGAGTATTATATATGTTATTACTTACTATATTGGTTCTCAGTGTCTTGATGATTTAGAACATATCTTCTAACTTTTGTGATATTGAGTTTGAAACTAACGTATATCATATATTGTTATATGTGCTACTAATTGTTAATTCTAAAGTTATATATGTAACTATCATATATTTTACTAATTGATATATATGTTACTAATCGTGAATTGTATTGTTATATATGTTATTAATAAATATATATGTTACCAAAACTGTATTGTATTATTATATATGTGATAATTTGCTATTTTTTTTCTCTATTGCATGATTGATATATATATTAGTAACAAACAATTATGAGTTTCAATTTTTTACTCTTATATATATATATATGATTCATAAATTTTGATAATAATAATAATAGTACTGTTTTTTTGTAAGAATTGTGAATGAAGCTAGTGTAAGCACTAGAGGAGCTAGTGTATTCATTGAGTTTAATCATCTTTTTGTAAGAATTGTGAATGAAATTCTCTGAGTATTCATTGTTATAATTATGACCTTATTCAACTTATCAATTCGTATAATTGCTACACATAAATTTATATCAAAATGTCACTTTATGCATGTTGTTGTAATAGTTGCTAGATATAGAACTAATCCAATAACTTAATAACTTTGAAACTTGTTAATGTAAACTACTAGATTTAGAGGAAAATGTAATGATTCATATATCTTCGTCTTATTAATTAGTTGCTAGACATAAAGTTATATTGATGAGCTACTAACATTAACAATTATTATGATTGGTGTGTTGCATTTTTACTCATTTTTACATGTATATACTACTAGACATAAAGATATGATTTTGTGAGTCATAATCATTCATTTTGTGTGTAAAATTATTAGACATAAAGCTTATTGCATAAACTACTAAATTGACTAAGACATTAGTTTTTTGTATTTTTTAGGTCATTTGTGTGGAAGAATCATTGTTAAGTGAACTAATGTTTTGAATTGCGTATATATTAATAGTGAGTATGAAATCCGATCATATATCTTTATTAAAATATTGTAACTTGTTTGCCAATTGTAGTATAATCATCAATCCAAAACATTTTGAAAGTAACTTAGAATAACAATTGTTAATTAAAAAATTAATATTCACTAAGTCCTGGTGAATTCAAGGTTATTTGTATACAATTTGTCGGTTAGTAATATATAATTAAGTTAGTTCACGAACCTATTAAGTTGAATGGTATTTGACTCAAGTTCAACTCATTTATTTAATAAACTTAATTTTTAATCAAATTCGACTCATTTAGTTTACAAACCAAGTTGATCAACCTATATAACTTATTGAGATCAAATGAATGTTGAGTTAATTCAGTTTATTATAAAGGAAAGAAATTAGAAGGTGAGAATAAGAGAATTAGCTCCTCTAAAGGTTGCACTTTAGAAATGATAAAGTGTATAAACTGTGGTTATAACATTAGTTACTTATATCCATCTTTGTCTATGAAGATATTTAAGTATATCAATTTAATCATAGAAAAAATATGTGTTAACTCATACTTTTAGCTCTTTAGTGTTTATTTGCGAGTTGATTTTTAAATGGAAATGTATAGAAATGAAAGATTTGAGAGTAATCTTCCAAGTCTTCTCATTTCTTCCATTACCCTTCAAAAATTAACTCACAAACAAACTTTAAGTTGATCAATTGGGTAAAAAATTTAAGGACCAATGTATTTCATGAAATGAATCTTTAAACACAAATGTATTTCATGAAATGGGGTGAATACTTAGTGACTATTGTATCAAACTTCTAGAACTACATTGCTAAAAAAATATGTATCAAAATGTGCCCCTATTTGCAAATATATTACTATCACTATTGATTTTATAATTGATACCTATACTTATAGATATGCACTTTATCCCACACTTTTAGAGGAGTAGAATCTATTAAAAGGGTAATGAGTATTGAAAAAAATTGAGAGTACTTTATCCTACACTTAGAGGAGTAGAACCTATTAAAATGGTAATGAGTATCGAAAAAAATTGAGAGTTTTGGAAGCGATAAAATAAAATGGAACAATACCTCTTCCATTCCATTTCATTTACACTGTCCCAAATTAAAAAGTATTTACATCATCCCAAATTTCCAATGATGAATCAACACATAAATAATTTAATCATTTACTCTTTTCATTTTATTCTGTCTTCACCCATCCAAACATATCGATGCAGAATAATATAACTATGATTAATAATTTAAGGACTAATACAATAATTCTAAAATCAAATATTAATGGAAGATTGTTATTACTGAGTTTATTCAAGTGTCAAGTCTCATATTGAATATGCAGGAAGGAGTGAAAAAGTTTATGAGTAGGAAAGGCTCATGGAACTAACACCTTAAAGTTTTGGTTCAAGACGTAGTATCTCACTTGTGGTTCTCCACTCTTCTCATATTCTGATAACAATGGAACTATCATAGGGTTATGGTTGAAGGCTCTCCTCTTCCAACAATTATAAATCTAGGATTAAAATGTTACTTTTGTGTTTATTTTATTATTATTTGCTTTGCATAAGATAGAGTAAAACCCAATTTGATTTCTAAAAAAATTGTATGTACTTGAAAATAATTTTTTTTAACCATAAGTCAAAATAATTCATATTAATAACTTTAGAATTACATAAGTAATATAAAATATTAATTTTTATTTTTATAAAAATGTAATTAAATAGTATAGTTTTATTCGGTGTTATTAAACTCAGACTGGTTAATGGCTCAGTCAGGGTACTGGGTCAATGAGTTACTAGTTCAACCAGTGGGTCAATTGTTTGACCGGTTAACTCGGTTTGCATTAAAAATTCTAAAAAATTCATAATACGTAACAATATTTAATAATGGTATACTCAAAATTTAAAAACATTATCATGCCTAATTAAACAAGAACAAAAAGAACATTTTACTACTATAAAATGACACAAGTAAGTTTATAATATCATAAAAAACATAGGAACTATGTTTTAACTACAACAAAAACATACAATAAGTTTGAAATTTAAGTAAACAATGAAGATTTTGTTATAATGTAAATTAACAAATGACAAACATAACTAGAAATAAGTTAAAAATACTTGTTTTTTCACTTAAAAACAACATCAATGTGGTTGTTTTTTTTTTTGATTGACCCGGTCGGTTTAACCTGTCTGACCACTCGAGTCACTAATTTTACGCTTAAACTAACCGAGTCAACCCGATTTGATACAAAACTGATTAGATGAGAGCCTCAGGCTGGTTAGATATCCAGTTCATGGTTGAATTGGTCAGACTGGTCGGTTCGAGCCGAGTTTTATAACACTGGTACTTTTATTAGTGTGAGAAAAATATAGAAATATAAAAACTTCATTTCCAAAAATAAGGGAGCATATCTTTTGTCCCAAAAAATATGTTAATTCATATGTTATTTTTTCTGATTAGTCAAAAAAATATTTTATTATTAAATTTTGAATTTAAATATTTATTTTCCAACTAATCACAAAAAATACTATACGAAATGACACTTTTTTTGATACAATGACCCCCAAAAGCAAAGGTGAAAAATTGGAGGGGCTGCGAGAAGGGTTTGAGGAAAGGGTTGAATGTAAGGGCCTAATCATAAGGGGTTGGGCACCCCAAGTAATGATTTTGGACCACGAAGCTGTTGGTGGGGTTGTGACTCACTGTGGGTGGAATTCTACACGTGAAGGAGTGAGTGTTGGGCTTCCAATGGTGACTTGACCCATGTTTGGGAAAAAAATTGTAATGCAATATTTTTGAGTAATATGGTTAAGATTGGGGTTGGTGTTGGAGCTCAAACTTGGATTGGAATGATGGGAGGAGAACCTGTGAAAAAGGATGCTATTGAGAAAGCATTGAAAAGGGTAATGGTTGGAGAGGAAGCAGAGAAAATGGGGAAGAGAGCAAAGGAACTTGGCCAGAAAGCTAGGATGGCTATGGAGGAAGGAGGATCATCTTACAATGATTTCAACTCTTTAATTGAGGATTTGAGGTATGTGACCTTTGATGTTTGTATCTCCTTTTTGTTATAGTAACAAAGTTGCTTATAACATTTTTTTAACTTAAATAATTACTTATTACTACCAGCACTTGCATCATCCAGCAACTATTCAATATATCTATTCAATATGTTGAATTCTCTTCAATACTAGCCTCTTCAATATTAGAATAAATATAAAAGAGAATTTTTAAATTTTAATGTATTTAATTAAAAAATAATTTAAAATTAAGAATGTTAAATATTTTCTTACACCACGTATTGTCATCCTTGTCCAATAGTGATCTCTTAAGTATTAGAAATGATCTTTTTAGGAATAACTATGAGTATTCTCTCACTCTTTTAAGTAAGTAATTAATTTTATCCTAACAAGTGTCAAAATCGAATCTTTAACCTTTTATTTTTGGTCAACATAATAATATAGTAGCCTTAACTACTGGAGCAAGTACATCTCTGTTCCTATTAAACATGCTACAATAATAAATGAATGATTGAAGAACACCCCTCTTTATTTTGGGTAAAATAAACATTCGTAAACATGGTTACATATGCCGGATAGACTATTAAGAAAAGATGGAATACAAATAATATGTGTCTATACTAATAGGATCTATTAAAAATGTGTTGGTCTAGTGATACAATGCTTCATTAGATATTCAAGATAATCAAAAAGTCAATGATTCGATTCTTAGGAGATTAGTTCTTTATCCAAAATAGTGAGAAAAATCATATATTTTTTAATACAAACATGCTACATAGGGGTGGCAAAATTATCCATAATCCAAAATTCATCCAAATCCATTTATATTAACTCCATCCAAATTCATCTGTTAGAACTAATGGAATTAAATAGATATAATCCAATGGATAGTATTGATAATGGATGGATTCAAATCAATCCATTATATTCAATGGATATCAATGGGTATATCCATTTGGATGGATACCCAATCCATCCAAAAAATTTAAATTAAAAACAATTTTCCCCCAATTAATTCAGTATTATATAAAAAATTTCTCTCACCTTTCTAAGAACAATCCCACACACTATAAAAGTTGAAAATTGCAATTGTGATTTTACAAAGTTCTTATCAAAAAAGTATAAACGATTTCGGACTTAGTGCTTTACCCCAACATCTTAATGTAAAGTATAAATATATCATTTTGGTTATTGACTAATATGATAATATAATAACAAAATGAAATATTTCATGATGATGAATTGTTGGATATAACTTGTGAAAGTCCTAATTATTAAGGGTGTAAGCAGTTCCGGTTTAAACCGTGAAACTGATGAAACCGAACTGAACCAAACCATAAAATGCGGTTCGGTTCTGCGGTTCAGTTCTGTGGTTTGATTCAGTTTTTTTATTTGGAACCATTTAAGTTCGGTTCGGTTCACGATTTTGTAAATTTTGGAACCGTTAGAACTGAATCGAATCGCATATTAAAAAATAATTTTATTTTATATTTGGATGGTTAAGCTTTAAAGTTAGGAGATAAAATATGATTAAGAATTTAGGATTATTAATACATATAGGCTATAAGTAAGAGGAATATAAATTAGTAAACAAACCTAAATATCTATTATCTCTATTATCCATTGAGAAGATAAACTGTTGGACTAAAGAATTAGTATCAAGTTTGTCATTCTTAGATTTTGTTTGACATTGTCGAAGATTTTGTGAACTAAAATTTCAAGTTTGTAGTGCGTTGAGATGTTGAATTATTATTGTTTTACTATAAAGAGTATTAAATACTTTATTATTGATGTGTTTAGCATTCATTTAGTTGATTCTATACTTTGCAAATTTTGTTCAACTATTTCATAAAGGATTTTCTTTAAATAAGTTGAAAAACCGCGAATCGAACCGAAGCATAAATGAACGGTTCGGTTCCTAAATAAAATTTGCGCTTAATCGAGTAGAACCGAACTATATCTTTGTGTTCGGTTCGGTCACTAAATTGCGTCAAAAACCGAACCAAACTTTTACACTCCTACCAATTATGTTGCACTAAAGATTCTTGCCAATAAGAATGCTTATAAAAAAAACTTGACAAATTCACATTTTTAAAAGTGCTTATCAAAAAAACACTTTTTAAAAGTGTTTGTTAAGAAAATTATTTTTTTAAAATTGATATTTAAAAATGATTTATTAAATAATAATTTTCAAAATAATTTTTCTTCTTCAAATTCCTTTATTAAAAATGTTTTGTACAAATTAGAAAAAATTGGTCGGATATCCATCCAATCCATTAAAATGGATACATGGATGGATTGAAATCCATTGGATATTGATGAATTGAATAATTTAAAAATGTGATGTAATAGATTTATATGGATTGATAGTTTTCTATCCATTCATTAGAATCAATATCCAAATCCATCCAATTGCCACCTCTAATGCTACATATGCTCTTATGCTGTAACTAGTGAAGGAATAGTTGGATTTGTTTATGCTACTACAGTGATATATTATATCTGGAATAATGGAACAACCATGTATTCTAAATAAAAAATAGGCTAGTAGAAGTGGTAGTCCGTCTATTGAGAGCACATTTTGCTGTCCCACTGTTTATATTATTTCATATATCATCAATTCTGATTGATTAAAAAAAATTATTTAAGTTAAAGTTATAAATATTAAATATATTCTGACCAATTACATCTTCTCATCGGAGTGACACAATTACACAAAGCTGTGAAATATTCCTAGGTAAAAGTGACAATGACATCAAATAGAGAATCCAAAATGGTAGACCAGATATTTGGATGACATTTTATTTTCAAGATTTTGTTTTGTGAGTAGAAGACCCAATATAATGGAAACAACTCTTGGTTGTTGATGTTTTATTCTAAGAGTAATAGCTATAGATTGTTGAGGTAAAAATTTATACACGATTACTATATTATCCATTATATTTTTAAATGTCTCACTTTTGTATAATTTTAATTATTGTAGTGTAAATTTAAATACAATTTATAAAAATAAAAAATCATTTCAAAATTGTTGGTGGCTAGACTCACACGAGTTATATGTAATTTAATTTCAAGTACATAATTTGCGTTAGTTAATGATAGACAGATTATGTGGGTGAGATAGTGTTGGAGGAATATGTTGATTATGAAGGGGGAAAGAAATCAGGAAATCTTGCTTCATGTTGAAAGTGGACTATGAAAATAAAGCATATGATTCAATGATTTAGGTATTTCAGATGAAATGATAAGGAAATTTGGAATGTCTAAAGAAAATGGAGGGACGGATTAGGACTTATATTATTCTGGAAATTTATCTATATTGGTGAATGAGAGTCTTTTAAGATTAAAAGGAGTTTAAAATAAGGAGAAGTTAAAAAAATCAGGGGAAAGCATGGCTTGGTGGAGCAGTCTCCCCCCACTTGAGTCCTAAAGGAGGAGATTTGCTAGGTGATTCTCCACTATTTTTATGATGGTGGGAGATACTTTATATGCTTGAAGATGCATAGTATATATATATACTAAAGATGATGAACAATATCATCATTATATATAGTTTCAAGATCTTTTATATCAAATCATCAAGACAATATACAAAACTATATCAGAAGCGTACCTTAATATATTCATAGAGAATATGGTGAATGTACATTGTGTCACTTATCCTTGTATCCAAATATCCTCCATGTCCTCATTGTTCTTGTATGCAAATGCATATTCATAGTAGAACATATGGGTTCTTTGGCCTTCCAATTGTAGACCACATTTAACCTTAGTTTCTTCTCTAATGGGATGAAGAGAATGACTTGTTATGTTGTGGTTATATTGTTTGTGTTGTTATGTTGTCTACAATTGGGGACCATAACCCTTTATTTATGAAGTGCATAACCTTCCATAAAGAGTGATACTACTTGATTTCTTATTCCAATTTTGCTCATCATAAAATAGAAATAAGACTTTAAGTATCGACACAATAATTTCCATGACAATTATGTCTATAGCCATATACCTTACATGGATTAGATCACTTTAGTTTGACTACGTATGACCATAACCACACTTAAACATTACATGTGTGACCCAAAAATTCTTACAATATCCTATTGTTCACATATGTAATTTTACAAGTTATGTTAGACTTTATGAGCTAAAAACAATGTCATTATAAACATGAGACATCTCATTATCTCGTCCATTAATTATATTAATATATATAGAACCGAAGCGGTTTTCATTATATCAATCATAACTAAACCAATCAATGATCACTAATATTAACATAATTAAATGACATTAGATTAATCATGAAATGTGTAGCATGAAAATCACATGAAGGTGATCTATAATGTTAATTTTTAATTGGTACTCCTTTACGAGTGAAACTAAATCATAAATCTTATTCTGCAGAAAAATATATATCCATATCCGTAGACATGTCTATATAAAGAGAATACTCAAATACAAATTCTCACTGGACCAAAATATCTTCAAGTGATATAATACTCATATGAGCAATGTCGTTGTGAAAGACATTAGATGATAAACCTTTATTGAGCATATTTGCAATTGGAGTTTGTGTTAATATGCTCTATAGATATTAGACCACTTTGAATAATTTCCTTAAACCAAATATAGAATGCTAACCTTTTGTCAATATATAACTTTAATGGTCTTTCAATATGTCCAAATCAGCAGCTAAGTGACAAATGTATAGTCATATTTTCCCCATAATTAGATGCATCATTGTAAGCTATGAAAATTACTATCATAATAGATGAAGCTATAAGTGTTTACTTAGCCATTTCTGAAATAATTCATCATCTACCTAATAGGCAAATATAACCTTACATAGATTTTCAACTGTATTAACATCTAACAAGACTAAACGAGAATACCTAATGATCTCTAACTGAATCATTATAGGATGTGAGAACAAAATTTCTTTGTTCTTTGTAAGTAATTTATAACTTAATTTACTTTCTTCAAATTATTTGTTACTAAATTACTTAAATATTTGCGTTATAACAAAGTACATAATATCTTAATGGGCATAATTTTATATATACATTAGACTCACTTAGCCAATGCATAAAGAATCTACTATATATCTTTAACTTTAAAAATGTCTTCCTAAAAAAACATTGCACCCATGAATGTTCTTGCATACCAAATGAACATAAGAATCGCTATTTGAACATTCTCATTCTTCATAGTTCCCTTTATCCTTAATGGAACTTCCTTAAAAGTAATGAGCTGATCATTTATGAAGTACAAGGTCTAGATCTATATATTCAAGAAAAAACACAATGTTATCTCCTTAATTCTTAAAGGTAGTGCAATTTAGGAAGACCGTAAAATATATATTTGCAGACATTATAAAACTAGAGAAGTCAATATAACAAAGAACAAAATAAATTGCAATCTTTTTTACAATTAAATACACAATTAACTTTAAACCTTAAATTCAAATATTGGTGGGACACATCACGAGTTACCTTAAACAACATTAATATTCAGTATTTGGACAAAATATTAACTCGTAAGTGATATACTCAATGTAATAATCAAATATTGATAATCAGTCATGTCAAACAATAAACATTTCTTTAGATCGACTTATTATTGATATGGAAAACAATATGATTATTACATATTTATTACCACAAATATGTTTATAATTTTGGTCAAATAGTAATTTTCCTTTGTGCCGATCACTATTCAAATAAAACTCCAAACATAAAACTGGCTTGATATTCCATGTCAATTGAAAATGGAACTCTTGTTGTAATGGTTAAACATTGATCACAATATATGTCAAATAATAAACTATTCTTTAGATTGATTTATCATTCACATATACAACTAACAATTATCAAATATTTACCACCACATGTGTATATAATCCGGCCAAATAATAATCTTTCTTTGAGCCGATTAATATTCACATGGATAAATATACACACGAACATTTGACATTTATCATGAACAATTTACATAAGAGATGTCACTTTAATGACTTCTTATTTTCGTAGGTTTACTTAAAATGTCAAACAATTTTATAGCCCAAAAAATATCATTCACTTTGAATTTGATTAAACACTTAATCCAAAATATACACTACTTACATATATGCAACATATATATATATATATATATA
>NC_032026.1:8962291-8993071 GCF_001865875.1 Lupinus angustifolius | reverse complement strand
TATATATATATATATAATATGGCAACCAAATTTCCAACTTACACTGACAGCCTAGTGGTAAGGCCGCTCAACATTTCCAGGTTTGAAACCCACCTGCAACACTCCAAGGTTGTAACGTGTGCCAGATTAGGCGTGTTGTAACGTTTGCCATATGTGAGTGTGCTGTTTGACAACTTAAAACATATTTACTAGTTTAATTTCTAACATACATTTGATGAGTGTATAAAAGGACCTGTGATATGAAACACTGCCACTCAACACATTCAACCATATTGTAACAAATGGCAACAAATATTACTAATATTTATTGGATATGTTTCACATTTAATTTTAAAAATGCAATAAACGGGTGTACCACTGAAACAAGTCACCAACAGTTATGACATTTAGAATAAAATGTACTTATATTTTACTGAAAGTCTGAAAACTTGATACAATGCAAAAAATAATAATTTCTTTACAATTGGTGAGTGTTAAATCCGCAACCCACAAGTGGTCAAGTTTTAACCAAAATATCTTCAAATAATACAACCTTAAACGACCTTGGATTACAATAAATGATATTATTGACACCAAATGTTTAAAAAAGAAACATTTGAAACATCATCAGCGTAAATAACACTTATATAGTATCATGTTTGGCTATATTCATGTACATTTTATGTGCTTCTTAAACCAGTACAACCATTAATCATTTCTTAGCACCTATTGCCAATTAACTTTTATGTTAACGTTAAACGTTTATAAAATTCTAAAACAATCCACCGAATGCATTTAGAATACAGGATCCTCATCTTGAAACAAGAAAAACCAAACAATGCAACCAGAGACCAACAAATATTATGTTTTGACAAGTGTTCTTTACTGTTCAAAGTGGATGATCGAAAGTTGAGGATGGATGGTTGGAAGCTGAGGATGGATGGTCAGAAGCTGAGAATGGATTGTCGGTAGAACGTAGGAGATCAAGTAACTTAGTCGGATTGTCATATGCACTCGTCGGGGGAGGTACCTGAAAAGGTTCTCCGACGCTCAAGTCAGTAAAGTATTCTAGAGAGATAAGGGAGTAAATAAGAGAGAAGTTAGAGCAGTAGATGTAACAATAAATGAGGATTGAGAATTAATTATACTCTCTGTGTGGAGCTTAAGAGGTGTTGAGATGACATCTGATCATTGGCTAGCTTTTAACGGTTTCCAGGAACGTACTCTGGTCGTCCTTGCTAGACCTATGAATCTGCCCTTGTCGATTTGTCGGGGGCAGGTAGAATGTTCAGGCGGCGTGACAAGTGGTTTATTGCATGACATTGATGGCGAGTCAGTGGCGTATTAAATGATATGTCAATGGTGCATTAAATAGCATGCCCGAGGTTCATTAAGTAGCGTGTCAGAGGTCTTATTGTCATGTCAGGAGCCTTTATTGCATCTGCCACGGGTGGACCAATTTGAGGCGAACGAAGGGGAAATACGGAGTACTGCACGGGATACTCGGGCAAAAGGGGGCAACCCGGGGATACCGGTCTAATAAATTCTTTGGGGTTGATAATGCGGATATGACCGGGCTGGAATAATTGCCTCCAGTCTACTAGGCCAGTCAGAGACGATCGGGCTAGTAGACTCTATGGGGTTGGAGCGTGAGTATAACTAGGCTGGAATAGTTGCCTCCATTCTACTAGGCCGATTAGAGACGACTTGGCTAGTAGACTCTATGAGGTTGGCAGCGCGGGTATAACCGGGCTGATATACTTGGATCATAATGTTCTGAATTGGCGCAGTGGGATAGGTGTGTGGCTTTTAGGTAGGTATAGGGGTAGGTCATGATGGCTTGGGGGATTTTATTAGACTCGTGGGGGGATGTTTGGCACTTCGTCTGAAACCGGAACAATAGATCGACGCGTCTGTTCGTTTCAGTTTTGTTGCCTGGGTTTCTGTGTCACCGTTGGATTGTCATCAAGTGATTTTGAACGGGTGGATGCACATTTTGGGTTGGGCCCTTAGGGAGGTCTGGGCTTGGGTCTCTCTCTATAAATAGGGGTTCCCTTCTTCATTCTTCTTCAATTTGCCTTCTGAGAAATTGTCTTCTGCTGAGCATACGCATTGTTTGAATCTAACCTTCGATTTCTTCCAAAATCTTCTAATTCCATTAACTCTATAACTTTTTTTCTCTCTCTTTTGCATTTTTTATTAACATTCTAAGTAGTTATGACATTGTTAGGTGGGGATTCAAGCCCTGATGAGGTGGAGGTCTTATCCAGGCCTCCACCCATTTTTACTAACGCAACTCGCCGTTGTCGCAAACGAGCCCAGCGCATCGCCACCCTAGTTAGTAGTCGTTCCTCTTAGAGGCGATCTAACCAGCTATCCCTGCTAGCCTTGCTGCGTGATCTTAAGAGAAAAAAGGCGGGCACAAGGCCGCCTTGATTGACCAGGGGGCTTTCTCAGAGAAGTGGTATCTGGTCTTGGATAATATGTTCAGCTCATATTCTAACACTTCTTTTGATGACAGGTCTACTATATGGTGAAATTTTGTTGACAGAGAAGATCAGTTTATTATCCCGGAGGACATGATGGGTAGTGAGTGCCGCTATTGGTGGGTCGATCAAGAGGTTAGGAGAACCCCATCTTATTTCCCATCAGATGTATGTTTGACGGTAGAGGTACTGACACAACCGGCTAATGATATCCAATGGTACGCTCCCATTGCTCATGAGCGAGTTTGTCAGGACATCTTATTTGAGACCTAGAATAGGTGGAGTTTTTACATGTACGAGCAGGTATGCCGTCGGATAGGAGTGAAAATCCCCTTTGAGGGGTGGTACACTAAAGTATTTCAGCACCTTCAGGTGGCCCCCTCTCAGTTGCACCCCAACTCATGGGGCTTTATTCGAGATTTTTAAACTTTTATGTGAGGTCATGGAGTGGCCTTGCACGCTCCAGTTATTCTTCTGGATTTTCCGGGTGACACATAGATCCAATAAAGATGAGGCTCGGGTTGGGCATCGTGGGTGGACGTCTCTTCAATCCCGGAATGGGCAGGCTCTGTTTCTTCTTTTCGAGGGTTCTGTGAAGAACTGGAAGGGAAACTATTTTTGTGTTAAGGCTCGGGGGACCCGTCATACCAAGGCGTATGGTCCTGGTAACGTACCTCTTTTTCCATTTTCTTGGAATAAGGGGATTCACCATAAGCCGACCAACTCCTTTGGTTTTTCCTATGATCAGTTAGATGATTAAGAGAGGAGGATGGCGAATGAGATGTTAGTCTGGGTTGAAGAGGGTCGCTCAATTCTTTGCTACAAATTGGTTCAGGGTGACCAAGTCTTCGAGGAGGCAGTCGGTACGCGTCCGACTATCTATATATTGTTTGTATTTGTTGGCATTTATCTGACCTGTTTCATTTGTTTCTTTCAGCAGCGACCATGGGGGATCAGGCAGACCGGACCAGGCTTCTAAAGTGGACAACTGCTAAGAGGAAGGACGCAGAAAGCAGCAAGCGTCTCAAGCTGGGTCTACCTACCTAGGTTGAGGGTCCTCCTTTTACTCCTTGGAGGGAAGCTGCCCATGCAAGCGGTTTGGAGGGGACCACTATAGACTGGCCAGTTCCCATCATGGTGGTGTCTCCTGAATCTACCATTGGTCAATCGATTGACCTAACTGGGGAGCCTGTTAGCCCTCCCGAAGCGGCCTCATAGGAGGGCACATAGTCAGGGAAGTAGAAGTCGGGCAAGTCTTCTGGCAAGGGTAAGTTCGCCCCCTCCGCCTTAAGACTACTCGCAACATTCCCAGGATCATTGAAGAGGGTTTGGTCAACCCGAGGGTGAAGGATGTTATGGATGAGGTACCTCTGGTGGACCTGCTGAGGAGGACTCGGGTGGCAGGGGTTATGGTGGCTTCAGTCGCCAAATACCTTGAAGGTGAGGGGGTGCTCGCCACCCGGGTCGGGGAAAACGTTTTGGCCAACCTTCAAAAGCTTCATTCAAGTGAGCTTCATGAGTTGAAGGAGAAGCATGCTGAAGTTGTGAAGAACTTGGAGGCTCAGAACCTCTCGGCTGCTAAGCAACTCTCTATGGTGTCCCTCCAGTTGAAGGATGTCCGGAAGCAGAAATGCTGGCCAAGATAGACGTGGGGGCCGCTAAATGGGAGGCACATGCTTTGGCTGGTCGGCTTCAGAGGAGTGAATACGATAGGCTTCAACTTTGGGACAAGTTGAAGATGTCGGAGGTTGAGAACACCCGGGTGTATAAGGAGCTGGATGCCCTCAAGGCTGCCTACCTGAAGCTGGAGGATGATGTTGATGGGGAGGCTAATTCTCGCTAGGATAATGCCCTTGCCAAAGTCGGCTTGGTTTATCCTGATGCTGACTGGTCTTGGACCAGGATAGATGCTCGGGTTACCCCCAAGGGCGAGCTCGGGGGGGGGATTAGGTTTAGTTGTTTTTGTTTTGCTTCTGCACTTGTAATTTCTTATTTTCAATGAAGACCTTTGTTATTTTATCTACTGTGTTATTTTGTTTCTGCACTCGTAATGTCTTGTTGACCAGAGTAATTAAATCGACTAATCAACCATTCAGATAACTAATCGATCAGATAATTAAATCGACTATCTAACCATGCGGATAACTAATAGGCCGAATAATCAGTAAGATCTGGCTTACACTCTAATCGGGGTTAACGTGAGGGTTGACCGTAAATCATTATTAAGATATGGGACTTGAATGAGAATAAGAATGTAATGTTAACCGATGAACTGATATTAAACTTGAATGAAAATGTAGAATACCCATTATGTAATGATTGCTTGGTTAAAATGTTGTTGAATGTGAATGGGAGTGACATACCCATTAAGTAACAGTTGATCGGTTTAACATTTTTGCTGAACTTGAATGAGAATGAAATACCCATTAAGTAACAGTTGCTCGGTTCAACATTTTGTTGAACTTGAATGAGAATGAAACACCCATTAAGTAACAATTGCCCGGTTTAATATTTTGCTGAACTTGAATGAAAATGAAATACCCATTAAGTAACAGTTGCTCGATTTAACATTTTGTTGAATGTGAATGAGAGTGACATACCTATTAAGTAATAGTTGCTCGGTTTAAAATTTTGCTGAATTTGAAGATGTTGAATAACCCTAAAGTATTAAAACTGTTGTTAGAGGGGGGCTAACCCATGCCTCGTAGAGTGAATCTCCGCCAGAGGGGGACCGACCTACACTTTTGAGGTTATATTGTTGGCGACCAATAAGACTTGGTCCTGTCTTAGGTTTATGGAGTGAATTGCTGCCAGAGAGGGACTAGCCCACGCCTCTTGGGTTATATTGTTGGCGACCAAGAGGACTTGGTCCTGGCTTGGGTTTGTGGAGTGAATCGTCGCTAGAGGGGGACTGGCCTACACCTATGGTTTATATTGTTGGCGACTAAGAGGACTTGGTCCTGACTTGGGTTTGTATAGTGAATCGCTGCCAGAGGGGGACTGGCCTGCACCTTTGGGGTTATATTGTTGGCGACCAAGAGGACTTATGTAAGACATCTGAATAATACCTCATTCACATATAAGTTGGATTTGGTTACATCATTTTGCTCAACCGTATAAAGGTCTGGCACAGATTTACATTTTCAAGCGAAAAACTATCATATGTTTGTCACGTTCCAAGTACGGGGGATTTCTTTCCCAATTGGGTGCTAGTTAGCCTTTTGTCTTTTCAATGCCAGCCCTCCTGAGTACTAAGCTGCCTGTTTTCAAGTCTCGTGGTACCACCGTTCTATTGTATTTTTCGGTGGCTCTTCTTTTGACGTCGGTCTCTCTAATTCTGGCTCGACCTCTATTCTCTTTGATCCAGCCTAAGTTGTGTCTCATGATGGTTGAGTTGGTCGTTTCATCAAAGTGTATTGTCCACCAAGTGGGTTCGTCGATCTCCACTGGGATCATAGCCTCAGACCAGTAAGGTTGAAAGGCGATTCCTCGATGGTGGAGTGAAGAGTTGTACGGTAAGCCCATAGGACATGATGTAACTGTTTCGGCCATGCTCCTTTGGCTTGTTGCAATTTTTTTTATCCCATAGAGGAGGACTTTGTTAGCCGCTTCCGCCTGACCATTTGTCTTAGGGTGCTCAATTGAAGTGAAGTGTTGTTTGATGTGAAGACTTGATAGCAGTTCTCTAAACTTCCGGTGAGAAAATTGAGTTCTGTTATCGGTGACTATTGCAGCAGGTATCCCAAACCTTGTTATGATATTCCTCCAAGTAAATTTCCGGATTTTGACCGCCATGATGTTGGATAAGGGTTCAGCTTCAGTTCACTTAGTGAAGTAGTCGACCACCACTATCAGGAATTTATGTTGTCTGGTTGCTGGTGGAAATGGTCCCAAAATGTCCGTACCTCATCTGCAAAATGATCATGAGATCATTGTTGTAGTTAGCTCTTTAGGAGGGGCCTTGTGGAGGTCAACAAACAATTGGCAGGGTACACACTTCTTGGTGAACTCAAAGGCATCTTTGTCCATGGTCGACCAATAATATCTGACTTGGAGTATCTTCTTGGTGAGTGATGCTGCGTCGAGGTGATGACCGCAACTCCCTTCGTGGATTTCTCGGAGGACATATCGAGCCCTATTGGGGCCGAGGCATTTAAGCACATGAGTAGAAAATCCCCAATGATACAAGCAACCTTGTACTATGGTGAACCACGAATTATAGCTAAGGAATCTTTGTCTGTCCTTCTGATCCACTGGCAAGTAGCCATTGGATAAGTACCTGATGATTGTGCCAGTCCAATCGTCTGGGATCTGTGTTTGCTCGACGGCCATGACACTTGAATGTAGGATTGTCCCTTGAACCACTGATCTGTTGTTACCCGGGCTCTTCGTGCTTGCTAGTTTGGACAAAATATCAGCCCATATATTCTACTCCTTTGGGACGTGCTGGATGGAAGCTATTTTAAACTTGGCCATTAATTCCTTAACCTTGGCGAGGTATTTCCCGAGTGACAAGTCTTTTGTCTTATAGGCTCCCGTAATCTGAGAGACTACGAGTTTGGAATCACTACATATGGAGACCTTTTCTGCCCCAATTTCTCTCACCAACTGTAACCTGACAATGCATGCTTCATATTCTGCTGGATTGTTTGATGTAGGAAAGGTGAATGTTAGTGAGTGCTCAATGGTCATCCCCTGGCCGTTTTCTAATCGGACCATGCCCCGCTGCCCCGCGGGTTGGATGATTCGTCAACATAGATAGTCCATATTTGCTCAAAACTACCTAGTTGTGTGGTCAATTCGGCAACAAAATCTGACAGGACTTGGCTTTTGATAGCCGTTCTAGGTTCGTACCGTATATCAAATTATGACAGTTCAATATACCAGAAAATCATCCACCCGACTATCTCAGGCTTGTGCAAAATATGGCGTATAGGTTGATTGGTTCTGACCACCATGGGGTGAGATTAAAAATATTGTCGTAGTTGTCTTGTTGCCATCAAGAGGGTGTAGGCGACCTTTTCCAACTTCTGATATCTGAGCTCTAGGTCTTATAATGCTTTGTTGGTGAAGTATACTGGATGTTGACCATCTTTACTTTCTCTGATTAGAGCGGTTGCTACTGCCCCGTCTGTTACTACTAAGTAGACATATAGTGTCTTAGCGGGTGCAGGTTTAGAAAGCACGGGGGGAGTAGTCATGTATTTTTTGAAAGTTTGGAAAATTGCTTCACAATCTTCTGGCCAAGTAAACGTGTTGCTCTTTTTTAGGATCTGGAATAGTGGGAGGGAATGTTTGGCAGATGCAGGAAGAAATCTGGCCAAGGCTGCCAACCGTCCATTGAGTTATTGGACTTCCTTCATTGATCTTGAGCTGCACATGTCTATAATTGCTTGGCACTTTGCTGGGTTGGCCTCAATACCCCAGCTTGTTATTAGAAATCCTAAGAACTTGTCGGCTTCGACTCCGAATGTACCTTTTTCTAGGTTGATGCGCATATTAAACTGGCGCAATTGATCGAAGACGACATTGAGGATAGTCACATGATCTTCTGTTAGTAAACTCGTGGCGATCATGTTGTCCATATAGACCTCCATGATTCTTCCAATCTGATCTCCAAAAATGGTGTTCATCATTCTCTAGTATGTGGCCCCCGCATTCTTCACACTGAATGGCATGACTGTGTAACAGTAAGCTGCCATGGGTGTAATGAAGGCGGTCTTATCTTGATCTGGAGGGTACATGGGGATATGGTTATATCCCGAATAAGCATCCATAAAAGATTGAAATGGTACCTGGAGGATTTGTCTACAATATGATCAATGTTTGGGAGGGGGTATGGATCTTTTAGGCACATTTTGTTCAGGTCTGTATAATGCATATACATTCGCCACTTTCCAGATGGTTTTCTGACTAACATGACGTTTGACAACTAGGTGGTGTATGTTATTTCTCATATAAAGCCGGCCTCTAGTAGTTGTGAGATCTTCAATGTAACCTCAGTTGTTCTTTCGGTGCCCATCTTTCTTTTCTTCTGGGCCACCAGCCTTTCCCCTGGATTCGTCGTGAGTCGATGGCAGACCACTAAGGGGTCAATGCCGGGTATATCCGTGGTGGACCAGGCAAAAAGATCCTTGTCGGGTTTTAAGCACTTAATCAGTTTGGTCCTCTGAGTTTCGTCGAGAGTACAACCGACATATACTAGATTTTCCTTTGAGGGGCAGAGTTGAAGGGAGGTTTTTTCTCCTTCTGGTTGAGGTTGTAGGTCTTCAGTGTCTGCCCTGGAATCTAGCTCCATTAAGTGCACGCCTCACTGTTTTTTCTTGGGGGTGGTGCCCGTACTAAAGTGTGGTTTGGCCGAAGACTCATATGATAGCAACTTCTTGCACTCTGTTGGTCTCCCCTAACTGTACATACCCGGAGACTGGATGAGAGAAACTTCATGCAAAGATACGGGGTGGAGACTATTGCTTCAAGATGGTTTAGTGTTGGTCGACTGAGTATGACGTTGTAAGCTGAGACACAGTCGATAACTAGGAACTTTGCTTGAATTGTCCGAGTTAGAGGTTGTTCTCCGACAGTCAGCCATATATTAACATAACCACGAGGGTTGATCCCTTGTCCAGTGAAACCGACAAGCTATCCATCATATGGCAACAAGTCCCTTTCTTTTAGTTCCATCTTTGTAAACAGGTCTTGAAACATGATGTCCGCTGAACTGCCTTGGTCAACAAACAAACGTCCCACTTTTTTATTGTTCATTTTGACGGTGATGACGAGGGGATCGACTTGACCATGGACGATGCCTTCATAATCATGGTCGTCAAAAGAGATCGAGGGTACTACTTGGTGGCCCGGATACTAGCGGGGTTTGCGGACAGTTGATTGCATGACTTCTCGAACATATCTTTTTTGGACTGCCCTGGATGTACCACCAGTAGCGAACCTGCCAGATATGGTGTTGATGTCCACCAGACTCCTTTGTCGTCTATTGTTGGAGTTATAGTGGTCTCTTCGGTCTCTGCTCGAAGGATGTGCTTGTTGATTTGGGGGGAACGTCTCCGAGGAGGGCTAGATCGATGTAGGGGTAGTGATCGCTCTTGGCGGGTCCAAGCTATAAATTTCCAGAGGAGCCTAGCTTGAATCAGGTCTTCGATAATGTCCCTCAGCTGGGTACACTCTTCTATTACATGGTCAAAGAAGGCGTGGAAGTCACAATATTTGGAATGGTCTTGGGTTCCTATTTTCCTACCTGGAATGGGTTTTGTGAGCTGGACTAAATGGGTGGCCATAACTTCTTGTAGGATTTGAGTGCGGCTAGCATTGAGGGGGGATGCATGAGGTGTATTTAGGTTTTTTGGGTTGTCGGGGTGGATCATCTCGAGGATGTTCGTGTGTTTTTGGGTGTTTGGCTTTCCGTGAGGGTAGTTGGTATTCTCTATGCTCGGTGGATGGGCGGTTAGGATGAGTTTCTTCCAGATTGATGAATTGTTAAGCCCTAGATCGGAGTTCTTCCATTGTGACGTTTGAATATTTAGCCAACTCCTGTCCGAAGAGGCCATCCTGCAAGCCTGACACTAGGGGCTCATGGGACTCATGTCGTATACCGGACAGGGTGTAGGAAGAGCGGGGTTGTTCTTTGCTTGTCATGAAGCGGATGTTGAACCCGTTGGCGAGAGTGGCCCATTGGTCAATGTTGTTTGGTGCGAGCCGAGTAAACAACTAAAGGGCCACACGTTTTAGGGTGAGGGGAAATGCTCGACACATGATGGGGTTAGTGGCCCCATGAAAGAGCATTGAGGCTTCAAAGGCAGCTAAATGATCTTGTGGGTCACTTGTTCCATCGTACTGGTCGATGTTGTTAGGTCGGGTAAGATGTTTTGGGAGTGGTGAGGACATGATGGTTTCTATGAAAGGATGTCGTGCTCGTGATGAGCTTGAGGCTTCGGCGGATTCAGCGGAGTGCTCATCGACAAATGGCCGCGAGGGTCCATTATTGGGTTCTGGTCTATGTTGGCGAAGCTCGGCTAGTAGTTGGGCCTGTTGTTGGATAATTTGGCAATGAGTTTGGATCAAGTGGCGAAGTTGTTGGGTAGTGGGTGCTTCTAGGGTGGTGTTTGGGGATGACTCTGGCTAGCTTGGTGAGATGGTTGCCTTAGTGATGGGGGTTCAATGGAAGAGGTGTCGTGATTTGGGTTGAGTGGTTCTGCATGGCTAGGTGGTTGAGCTTGGTTACGGGTGGTCACCATGTTGTAGGTAAGCCACAGACGGCGCCAATGTTCTTTACTATTAAGAGTGGATGATTGGAAGTTGAGGATGGATGGTCGGAGGCTGAGGATGGATGGTCGGAAGCTGAGGATGGATGGTCGGAAGCTGAGGATGGATGGTCAGTAGAATGTAGGAGATAAGGTAACTTGGTCGGATTATCGTCTGGACTCGTCGAGGGAGGTACCTGAAAAGGTTGGCTGACGCTCAAGTCAGTAGAGTATTCTAGAGAGATAAGAGAGTAAATAAGAGAGAAGTTAGAGTAGTAGGTGTAGCAATAAATGAGGGAATGAGAATTAATTATACTTCTTGTGTGGTCTATTCTATTTATAGAGCTTAAGAGATGCTGAGATGACATCTGGTCATTGGTTAGCTTTTAACGGGTACGAGAAATGTACTCTAGTCGTCCTTGCTTGACCTACGGATCTGCCGCTATCGATTTTTCGGGGGCAAGTAGAATGTTCAGGTGGCGTGACAAGTGGTTTGTTGCCTGACATTGATGGCGAGTCAGCGATGCATTAAATGATATGTCAATGATGCATTAAATAGCATGCATGAGGTGCATTAAATAGCGTGTCAGATGCCTTAATGTCGTGTCATAAGCAGTTATTGTATCTGCCACGGGTGAACCCATATGAGGCGAACAAATTGGACATGTAGAGTACTGCACGGGATACTCGGGCAGAAGGGGGCAACCTGAGGATTCTAGGCTAATAGATTCTTTGGGGTTAGAAACGTGGATATGACCGGACTGGAACAACAACTAAAACGTATTTTATAGTTTTAGAATGTTTAATTCCAAAACAAATCAGAGGTTTGGTTTAGAACATGCGACCTTCATATTTTCATGGAATTATCTATCATGACCATCAATAATCTCTTGTATCAACTTGAATCAAAATCAAAACTCATGCTCTTATGACAATGACATTAAACCAACTAAATAGGACATGTTTTCATTATGACTTCTTTAGAAGAAAAAGAATTTTCATAAAGACAATTCTACCACATACTCTCAAAATTATTACATGATAACTTTAACTCCCAACGACATGACATGAAAGTGGCTCTGATATCGTAGGAAAAATCTCTTTAATATAGAAGACTTTAATTGATGGTGGGAGATACTTTATATGCTTGAAGATGCATACTACATACATACTAAATATGATGAACAATATCATAATATGTAACCAATATCTTTCATGTCAAATCATCAAGAAGATATACAAAACTATAGTAGAAGCGTACCTTAATATATTCATAGAGAATATGCTGAATGTACATTATGTCATATATCCTTGTATCCAAATGTCCTCCATGTCCTCATTGTTCTTGTATGCAAATGCATATTCATAGTAGAACATGTGAGTTCTTTGGTCTTCCAATTGTAGACCACCCTTAACCTTAATTAGTTTCTCCTATAAGAGAATGACTTGTTATGTTGTGGTTCATATTGTTTCTATTGTTATGTTGTCTACAATTGGGGACTATAACCCCTTGTTTGTAAGAAGTGCATAACCTACCATGAAGAGTGATATTACTTGATTTCTTATTCCAATTTCGCCCATCATAAAATAGAAACAATACTTTATGTATCTGTACAATAATTTCCATGACAAGTATGTCTATAGTCATATACCTTATGTGAATTAGATCACTTTAATTTGACTACATAAAATAATGAATCTAACAACACTTAAATATTACATGTGTGACCCAAAATTCTTACAAGTCACACCATAATAAATAGTTTTGTTCCATAAACATTAAGATATATATCACCTGGCGTCCCACTATTTTGCTCGATCAACCAGATTTTAACAATTAATATAACATTGTTACTTTTTATTTTTATAAGTTTTTCTTTTATTTATATAACAATATCCAATTAATCCAAGAGAGAGTAAGACACTCTTGAGTCTTGATAACATGTGATCTCTGTCCATAATATCAAGGTGGAGAAATCGAGATATGTTCCACATTTATATTTTTTAAAGGTTATGTATATAGTTCATAAAATTATTAAATAAGGTAAAATATTCACACAATTTAACTAAATTAACATTTAATCCATATTAAAAACTAAATTAATAAGAAATGGAGAAATAGGGGTGAAAATGAAATAATGTATTAGGGTATAAATGAAAAATATAATATAAATATATATTGAGTTTCTAAAACATCAAAAATTATTATAAGTAGTTAAAGTAAAAGTTAAAATAATTAAACGAAATGAAAAGGTTAAAATAATTAAAAGGGGAAATGAAACAAAACAACATAAAAAATTAAAAATAGAAAAACGTCTAAATGAAAAGAAACTAAAAGGCAAAAGTGGGATGTGTCTTTGGTGAAAACATGAAAAGCAAAAAGAATAGAAAGGGGGAGACTAGAGAACAAACCAGAGAGCCCGTGGAGTTGAGAAGAATAAAGCTAGGCATTTGGTATAGTTTACTAGATGAGTATTTTACTTCCTTTCCTAAGTAGGATTTGAGAATGTTGTTTTTAGTGTTAAGTAAAAATTGTGATCTTCTTGATATTAATTTTTTTGTCATTGAACTATTAAATATTATATTGCGAATAGATATTTGTTTTATTACACCTATTTCATTGCACATATGGTGAGAAAAGACATATTTGCTCGGTTAAAGATTGGGATTATCTCTTCGCTCGGTTAAAGAAGGAGGAATTATTGGGGAGCCCTTGGTCACATGGCCATTATGTGGTGAGTAATTTTACAATGAGAAGTTGGTGAATGAAGTCCTTAAAATGAGGTTCAGTGTTTAACATGCTACCATGAATTTACTAAAATAATATTTTTAAAGCTTAAATACGTAGTATTTATTCACGTTAAAGGGAAATTTCCATAAATTCGGGAACTTATAATCATAAACTACTAAATTACATCAATCTAAACTTACAACTTTTTCTAGTTTTGTATGGATCTCACATATAGGGAAATTTCCATAAATTTGGGAACTTATAATCATAAACTACTAAATTACATCAATCTAAACTTGTACAACTTTTTCTAGTTTTGTACGGATCTCACATATTTTTATAATTTTTATTTTTTCTCAATTATCAATCAAATAAGTGGAAAAGTTAATTTCTCCTGAACTTCTCAACTTCTCAACTTCTCAACTTCTCTTCCCTTTCTATATGATATGGAGTACGTAAAAGTGAGGATAAAAATTCCAAGGCATTATTGAAAAGAGGATTTTGAATTACACTACTGCAATAATATATCAATCTTGTCTTTTGCACTAAAAAATATATATTTTTTAAATCGTAAAATAATCTCAAATTTTGATTAAAAAACAAATTTGTAATCAATAAGTCACCCCACCCAAGTGAAAACAAAAGACATAGTGATAAAGGGAGAGGATACCCATGAAACAAAATCAACCAAAACCTCTTCTCTCTTCTATCATATTCATACCCCAACACAACATGAAGCCCACCAACTTAAATACAAAGCTCTTACTCCTCCACAAACAAACCCTCCCATCACCACTCCTCTCTCACCACCGCTTATGCCTCCTCTTCTTCCTCATTTTCTTCACCTTACTTTTCACTATCACCCTCTTCACCACCACCATCTTCTTCTCCACCACTCCAACCACCACTCCTCCCACCACCACCTCTCCTCTCTCACCCTCCGTCACCAAAGCCCTCCTCCACTATGCCTCCATAACCAACATCACCACCACCACAACAACAACAACAACAAAACCCATGTCCCATGATGAACTCCATGCCATCACAACTATACTACTGAAAACCCAAAATCCCAACTTCCTTATCTTTGGTCTCACTCACGAGTCTCTCCTTTGGCATGCGCTCAACCACAATGGCCGAACCGTTTTCATTGACGAAAATGAATATCTCATCTCTAATTTTGAAAGTTCCAATGCTGGGTTTGAAGCTTATGATGTTCAGTTTACCACAAAAGTTAGCGACTACCCTAACCTTCTCTCCCATGCAAAAGCACGATCCAGAGAAGAGTGCAAGCCCGTGCAGAATCTCTTGTTCTCCGAGTGTAAGCTTGGCATCAACGATTTACCAAACCATATATATCAAGTCCCATGGGATGTGATTCTTGTTGATGGGCCAAGAGGGTATTTTCCAGCGGCTCCGGGGAGAATGTCGGCGATTTTCACAGCGGCGGTTCTGGCGAAGAGTAAAAAAACTGGCACCGGTGGAAAAACCATGACCCATGTTTTTGTCCATGATTTTGGGAGAGAGGTGGAAAGGGTTTTCAGTAATGAGTTTCTTTGTGAAGAAAATTTGGTTCAGAAGGTTGATTTGTTGGGACACTTCGTGATAGAGAGTGAATCTGATGATAATGGAAAAAGTTCTGTTTTTTGCAGAAACTCTAGCTCTCTGTTATCATCATCAAAGGAACCAGTGTGGGATTTCAGACAATCTGTAAAATAATCTCTATTTCTCTTTTCCTTTTTGCTTTTAATATTTTAATAGAAAATAAGTGTAATTTAATTTGATGTTACAATGGCTTAACTTTTATTTTAGATCATTATTTGTTCCTATAATTTTTTTGTTCCTATGTTCTAAATTAATTTTACTTTATAAAATAATATTAAAATATTAATTTTTATTTTTTATAATTTTTTTTTAAATGAATGGATTTTTCTTATTAGTCATAAAAGATGACATATGATCCAATTTTTTCGTTTTTGAAAAATTGATTGAAAAAAGATAATGGAACCTTGCAGTTTTAACTACTAGTACTATAGGAGTCTTGTAGCTATGATTGTGTTTTGATTGTTTACGGAGAAACTGAAATTTTGAAACTTGAAGTGACAGGTAGGACCTAAGGACCATAAAAATCGGTATGAAATAAACAGGACTTCAGCTTTTTGCGTTTTAACGCCAACAGACAATTATGTACTGATGCATTTGGTACTTGTATTTGCCGGAATAAAATTAAGGATTTTTCCTAATGTGGGTATATGTCACGTTTTAATTTACACTTTTTTATTTAATAAATTTCAACAAATGTAATATCTATATACAATAAAGAATTACACACTGTTACTATATACTAACAGTTATAAAACCCATATTCATCTCTGTATATGTTTTCCCTCAATTTACATTTAGAATTTGAGAATACACAAGCATATTGATGTACCACTTGACAAATATTACGTATATTTCAGAAAATAAATTTGTTTTATATTTGGGATAGTATTTTTAGTTTTGCAATAAATACTTACTATTTTATTCTTCGGAAAATATTAGAGAAATAAATATCCAAATTTATAATATTTTTAAAAAGTGTTCTGTAATTTTAAATTATTATTAAGTAACGAACATTAATTCAGGTCCACAAATATTACTTTATCTAATCTTTATTGTAATGTATTATCTAGAATGTGTCGGTGATTCTTTTTGTAAGGTTTATATTATATATGCTATATGTAGCACTTATATTTTATTCTTTTTATGTTTAATATAATCAAATGTATCTCTTATTTTATATATAAAGAATTAATAAATTAAGGGTGTATAATAATTATTGCTATTTGAAATTTTGAACTATCGTATTTATTGTCATATGTTCATTAATAAGAAAGAGTGTAATATTAACATTTTAATGTTAAAACTTGTGAATTTTGTAAGGACTTCCAATGTTATATTTGTATTGTTAAAATATGACTTAAAATTAATCCATAATCATATTATATTTTTATTCTCTACAAACTCATATTTATATTTATTATCCATAATCATACTTATTAATATTCCATAAACATTCTGCTTCTTATAATACTTATAATAATGAATAAAGCGGTAATTTTAAAATATTAATGTCTTTTTATAAAATTGAAAATTACAATTACTCTTTTTATCGTATGATTAATTATAAATGCCTATAAGCTACCGAGAGAATATTTTATTTTATTTAAGCTACCGACACAACAAAAATATCGCTGAAATTGAGTATTGCTAACTTTTGAGTGTTTTTTTCCTCCCACCAGTGACAACCAAGTAAGGGAAAACACTGTTCAGGATGAGTGTCGGTGACGATACTGGAAAATTTTGCGGTGAATATCAGAACTTGTTTTGCCATAAACTATTCCATTCCCTACGCTCCTTTGTAATCGTTTTTAATTTATCGAGTTAGATTTATTGCTATTTATCATTTTTTAGAAAACTAAAGGTTTTTACAGATCTATTTTTAAAGTAAAAAATATTACATAAATTTAATAGAAATAAATATATTAATTAAGTTTCTCAAGTTATAATATACATACATTTTTTTGTCCATTTTTTTGGATATAATTTATAACGTGCACACATTTTTTTCTCCATCTTTTCTAATTCCCGATTTTCTAATTTATGAGTTGGAAGGGATGATGACATGTCAGAAAAGTATTCTCCAATTTCTACCTCTCTATCTTTCTAAGCATGGAGTATTTTATGATTTTTATCTCTTGTTCCTTGTTTTTTAGGGATTTAAAATCTCAAATACTAATTAAAATCTAACAAATGAAATAAAAATAATATCATAAAATTCAAAATGTGTTAAATATAAAATTTAAACATCCAAACAAGGTGATATGGCCCTTAATGCACCAGTAAGGCCCAAATGCAGTATAGTAGCACCAGCCTGGCTTAAGGATTATCATCTCAATTAATCTGGTTATTTTTATTTGGTTATTTAAAACTGTTTGTAACTTCTCTTGATATAAGATCTGACCACATGTAAGGTCTAGATCATTTAGCAGTTATCTTTCTTTTCTATTTATTCTGTACTAGAATTGGAAATGATCAAGAAGAAATTTATCCAGAATTATCTTTGTTAAGTTCAAAGTTTATTTTTTATGTCTTACATATTAACCAAGTATAATATTCCTAACATTTAGTGCTTTCATTCTCTAAATGCCTCCCAAAACCACCCAGAAAGAACAAGATGAACCTCTACCTCATCTTTTCCTGGAAAAATTCAAAGAACATCAGGAACAACAAGGTGCTCGACACGATGCCATTACTAATGCTCTCCACAGTATCACTGATCAACTGGCTGACATTCGCATGGCTACTCCAGTTTCCCACGACCCACCACATCTTGCATCTCTTCCCAACTCCTCTTCCCATACACCTACACAAATTCCACCACCCTTTCACGCTTCTTCATCTACCCAACACACCCCACCCCCATTTCATATTCCACCCTCAACGTATCCTCCCCATTCCTTTCCACAAATCATTCCTAACCCACAACCTCGACCACCCAAGTTACAACTTATACCATTTAATGGGTCTGAACCATTAGATTGGATATTCCAAGTAGAACAATTTTGTCAAATGTACTTTGTACCACCAGATCAACGATTACCTATGATTTCTTTCTATATGCAAGGGGAAGCCCTAAGTTGGTTTAAGTGGATGTTTCATAACTCTCAACTTTCTGATTGGCACTCTTTCACAAGAGATTTAGAGATCCGTTTTGGACCATCCTCTTACACTAATCACCAGGCGGAATTATTTAAATTGCAGCAAGTTGGAACGGTCGCTGATTATCAACAACAGTTTGAGAAATTGTGCAACAGAATATGGGGATTATCCCAAGAAGTCATTTTGAATTGTTTTATTTCAGGCCTCATCCCTGACATCAAACGAGAATTAGCTATTTTGCGCCCAACTTCCATATCAGATGCTTTAGGATTGGCCAAGTTAGTTGAGGCCAAGTTGAAAGACCATAACAACAACCCCTACAAACCCACCAGATTTCCTACCCACATAACTTCCAACTCGGGTGCCAAACCTTCTCAACCGCTTACACCTACAAGCACTTCTTTCTCCCCTAACCTATCCATTCCCATTCGTCGGTTATCTACTGCTCAATTGCAGGAGCGACGTGCCCAAGGTCTTTGTTATAATTGTGATGAGAAATTTATACCGGGCCATAGATGTCAAAACAAGAAATTTCTATTACTTTTGGATGATGACCCCACCCTACTAATTGATACTGAGTTCTCCTACACTCACTCTACAGATGCAAATCTCACACAACCCACCCTTGCCGTCGATACCGAAGAACCAATCCATTTTCACATCTCCGACCAAGCACTTGGGGGTCCACCCTCTCCTAAAACCCTCAAATTTTTAGGCACTATATATGGCCATCATGTAACAGTTCTAGTTGATACTGGAAGTTCTCACAACATCCTCCAACCCCGCCTTGCCAACTTCCTCAATCTGCCCATATCCAAAACAACACAATTTCCTGTCATGGTGGGCAATGGGGCACATATTTTTTGTAGTGGGTTATGTGATGCCACTCCCATCACCTTACAACAACAACAATTTCTCATTCCCTTCTACTTACTTCCAATTAAAGGGGCTGATGTTGTTTTAGGAATTGATTGGCTCCAAACCTTAGGGCCAATTGTCTCAGATTTTTCCGTCCCATCCATGCAATTTAATGTTGGACAGACTATAGTCACCCTCAAAGGTGAACCCAGCCAAGGACCCCAACCTTCCACTCTCCATCAGTTTACAAGATTATTACAGACAGACGGCATTGCTATTTATCATGCTATCACCATTCTACCTACTGATACAATTTCCTCTTCCCCACTTCCCAACTGTTCTCATGATACAGACCCACAAATTCAAACAGTCCTACAGACATTTGACTCCATTTTTCAAACACCGACAACCTTACCCCCTCACAGACCCCATGATCATCACATTCCTCTACTACCTAACTCATCCCCCGTAAACATAAAACCTTATCGTTACCCCCATTCTCAAAAAGAAATCATGACCTCCATGTTACATGACATGTTAAAAACAGGTATTGTTGTTCCAAGCACTAGTCCATTTTCTTCACTAGTACTTTTGGTGCGAAAGAAGGACGAAACATGGAGATTTTGTGTTGATTATCGGGCCTTAAATTCGGTTACTATTCCTGATCGGTTTCCTATACCAACAATAGATGAGTTATTGGATGAACTTGGCGGTGCAACTATCTTTTCAAAAATAGATTTGCGATCTGGTTACCACTAAATTCGGGTCAATCCTGCAGATGCCCATAAGACTGCCTTTCGTACATTTGATGGACATTACGAATTCTTGGTAATGCCCTTTGGTCTTACGAATTCCCCTTCTACTTTTCAAGTAGCAATGAATGATCTACTTCGGCCACACTTGCGAAGGTTTGTCCTAGTATTTTTTTGATGATATCCTCATTTATAGTGCAAACTTGACAGATCACATCAATCACTTGCAAATTGTGATGGGCCTATTAGCATCTGATCAGTTTTATGCCAAATTATCAAAATGTGTTTTTGGGGTTGCTTCTGTTACCTATCTGGGGCATATTATTACGGCAGCCGATGTCCAACCAGATTCGGACAAAATTAAAGCTGTGTTGGATTGGCCAACACCGAAATCGCTTACAGCCCTGAGAGGTTTCTTGGGCCTAACCGGATTTTATCGTAAATTTGTGCAGAATTATGCCTCACTTGCCGCTCCTCTCACCGACCTACTCAAACAGAATAATTTTACATGGTCAGAGAAGGCTCATTTGGCCTTTACAAATTTACAACTCGCAATGACAAAAACACCCGTATTAAATCTTCCAGATTTCACCCAGACTTTTAATGTGGAAACTGATGCCTCTGCGATTGCTGTTGGTGCTGTTCTGTCCCAAAATGGCCATCCTTTAGCCTACTTCAGCAAGAAGATGTCTACTCGCATGCAACATTCTTCAGCTTATGTTAGGGAGATGTTTGTTGTAACAAAAGCAGTAAAAAAGTGGCGTCAATATTTAATTGGTCGACATTTTAGAATATTAACAGATCAACAAAGCCTTAAACATCTCACCACTCAAGCATTACATACACCAGAACAACAAAAATGGGCAACAAAACTTGTCGGGTTTCAGTACGAAATAAAGTATAGAACCGGTACCTCTAACAGAGTTGCAGATGCCTTGTCTCGTTGTCCAGATGTTAATGTTCTCAGTTTCTTGTCATCTCCAATGCCAACACTCCTTGACCAATTTCACAGATTTTATGCTACATCAGAAGGACAAGCACTCATCAACAAAAGTGAATCTGATTCCAATATGAAAATAAAGTTTCATTTTTCTAAAGGAGTTTTATTTTATGAAAAATAAACTTTTCATACCAGATCTCCCAGGTTTGCGAATCACTATTAGAACCGAGTTCCATTCAACTCCAATGGTGGACATTTAGGTCTCAAACCAACAGTCGCTCGCATAGCCGCTTCTTGTTACTGGCCTGGACTTTACAAAGATACTAAGCATTTCATCAGACACTGCACAGTGTGCCAATATAACAAATATGTTCCTGCCAAGAAAAATGGGTTACTCCAGCCACTTTCCATTCCAGATAAGATATGGGATGACATTTCTATGGATTTTATCACTCACTTACCTCAATGTCATGGTCACATAGTGATTTGGGTTATTGTTGACCGTCTCTCAAAATATTCTCATTTCATCGGTTTGCCATCCAAGTTTAGCGCAGAAACACTTGCTCACAGATTCTTAACCGAATTTGTCCGCTTACATGGTGTTCCTCGCTCTATTGTTTTAGATCGGGACCGAGTGTTTCTCAACACTTTTTGGAAGGAGTTCTTCCGTCTCCTGGGTACTAGCCTCTGTTTTAGTTCTGCATATCATCCTCAGACCGATGGCTAGACAGAAGTGGTTAATCGTTGCCTCCAGACATATCTCCGATGTTTCACCAGCACACACCCACATAGATGGTACCATCACCTTCCACTTGCAGAATATTGGTACAATATCAATAAGCATTCCTCTATTGGCATGTCTCCGTTCGAAGCAGTCTATGGTCGATCTCCACCAGCTCTCAAGAGTTTTTTTGGTGCAACTGGCATGGTTTCTCCGGTAGCCCAGAGCCTACAAAACCGCACGGAAATATTGTCTACACTTAAACAAAATTTAGTGCGAGCCCAACAGCGAATGATCGCTCAAACACAGTCTGGAAGGAATGATATTACCTTTGATATTGGCGATTGGTTCTTATTAAAACTTCAACCTTACCGACAGCTTTCACTAGCTCGTCGGAGTTCTAACAAGCTTTCACCAAGGTTTTTTGGGCCCTACAAGGTCAATCGTCGGATTGGGACTGTCGCATATGAACTCTCTTTACCACCGACTGCCAGGATCCACCCTGTTTTTCATGTATCTCTTCTTCGCTGGTTTCACGGAGACCCGGACGCTCAGTTTATTCCTCTTCCAGTTACTTCTGAAAACATGGAAAGGATATACAACATTATTACAGAGACTAATGAAGGGGAGACGAATACAGAGAATGAGACAAGAAACAATAATGTAGATTTTTTTCAAGGGAGGGATATTGAGGACGCTGTGAGGGATGAAAAGTCTTTTGACAAAACTTACTCTTCATTGCCTAAGACACTCTCTGAAAAAAGCAACATGGGTGACATTCAGATTAACCATCCAGCTGGTCACATAGTTACAAAATATAACTCTTCCCACGTCCAAAAAAAAAAAAAACCGTTTCCACTTCCATCCCAACCATCAATTCCAAAAAATAATCCTACCGGTTCTGCATCTAGACCGTTTATTTCCCACTCCAACTGTCCATCGCAGCAAAATAATGTCTCTCTTTCTTCATGGCACAGTAAAAGGCTAAATTCACTGCCTATAAATGGACACGGCAGGCCCAATCTTGCGAAACGTTTCCCCCATTCAGATCTGGTTTCATCTCAACCATTCATCAACTGCACACCAACAAACACAGCATCAACATGTGTCCAACCGGGACCACTTTCCTCGGGACACACGGACACGTTTTGTCCTTCACTCATTCAAGTTTCCCGCCCATCACTCCCTGCCTGTGAACCGTCAAGTGCATTGGATTACTCCACAGTGGCACACAGCTATCCAGCACCACAATCACGTGCTGTACAAAAGCACTCATAAGCAACATCTCCCAATCATGCAATGGGCTGTCCAACTCTTGATAAATATGTCCCAAACCTTGAGGACAAGGTTTCTTTAGATGAGGTGGGCAATGATAGGGCCCTTAATGCACCAGTAAGGTCCAAACGCAGTATAGTAGCACCAGCCTGGCTTAAGGATTATCATCTCAATTAATCTGGTTATTTTTATTTGGTTATTTAAAACTGTTTGTAACTTCTCTTGATATAAGATCTGACCACATGTAAGGTCTAGATCATTTAGCAGTTATCTTTCTTTTCTATTTATTCTGTACTAGAATTGGAAATGATCAAGAAGAAATTTATCCAGAATTATCTTTGTTAAGTTCAAAGTTTATTTTTTATGTCTTACATATTAACCAAGTATAATATTCCTAACACAAGGTTTTTTACGTTCAAATAATTTGCGATGATATTATCAGATAATATTAATGTTTCAAGATTGAAGAAGTGAAATACAGTTCTTCTATTTAATTTAGTAAATTGCATAAAATTATATGATATCATGATAAAAAATAGTTGTATATCTATATCTATTTTATTTTATCTATACTACTTAATAAAGGGAAAACACAAAATAACCACCACACCATAGTGTAATTTGTGATTCCCTATTTTGCCCTTATTATATTCTTATTTCTACAAAAAACCATATAACATTGTCTTTTTATTTTACACTCATTTTCTTCTTTATTTTAAAAGTGTATTTAAAAAAGTTGAACATTACATCAATCGAATAAGTTTAACTGCAAATTACAAATATTTAACACAAACTATTTTTGTCATTTATAATATACAAACCATACGTTACAAACGATAAGAAAGTGGATTGACAGACACGACAGTGACCGTCAACACACTAGTACTTCTACACCCAAATCAACTTATAACTATCTAATATAGTGTAATTTCTTATTGTATATTTTGTCATTCTAATTAATTATTATTGCAATGTTTTCACTTTTCGCACACAACAAAAGAATGTCAATGAAAGTTAGAAGAAGTTACATATACCAAAAATATCAAACCATCAATATATTCTTTAATGCATGTTTTAATAATATTACAATTCATTTCCATAATTTTCTATTACATAAATTATAATGTCAAGTACACTCAATAGAAAAAGTGTTATATAATTCTAAAAAGTTAAATATATAAAAATTAAATTTTCAATACTAGAAAATAAGAATGCGAGTCAACAGACATGTACTATAATCTCAGCCTAAAAAATATAAAAATAAAATATATTCAACTCAAGTCTCAATAAGCAATAATAATGAATGAGCAAAAACGTAAAAATATGTCACGTCATTACTGTTTTTATGAAACTCTTTTGTTGAAACGTTACCGTAAATATTCTACATAGTTAATTTTATATATATAATAAATGAGCAAAAAAAAGGAAAATATGTCACGTCGTCACAATTTTTATGAAAATCTTTTATTGAAACGTTAGTGTAAATATTCGATATAGTTAATTTTATTATATATAACAAATACCCATTTTTGTCCTCATGATTTACTTGTAAATTCTGGTTTTTCATTTAATTTTGACATACAAATTTTACTTATTTTCTTATAATAGATAAAAGACAATCATCTTTACTCTACACTCTATACTACTTAATAAAGGAAAAACACAAGATAACCACCACACCATGGTGTAATTTGTGATTCCTTATTTTGCCCATATTATATTCTTATTTTTCCAAAAAAAAACATATAACATTATCTTCTTATTTTACCTTCATTTTCTTCTTTATTTTGTGTGATTGATTTCCTCAAGATCATTACCTGCAAAAACTAAATCATCTACATACACTAAAATGACAGTGAAGTCGTTGTCAACCGATTTAACAAACAAAGAATAATCAGAATAGCATTTAAGAAAACCAATTTGAGTTAAGGTGTAAGAAAGCTTATCATGCCAATACCTACTTGCTTGTTTTAATCCATAAATGGATTTTTCAAGCTTGCAAACAAGGTTGGAGTTGCTAATATGGAGGCCTAGATGTATCTTTATGAAGACTTATTCCTTCGGATCTCCATGAAGGAATGCGATGTTGATGTCAAGTTGTTGCAAGTGTCAATTGTTGATAGCAGCAAGAAATAAGAGAATTATAATTATGGTCATTTTCACAACAGGGCTGAAAGTGTCCATGTAATCAACACCTTCTATTTGTGTGTATCATTTTGCTACTAACCTAGCTTTATACCTCTTTATGGATCCATCTGAGTTATGTTTGATTTTAAATACCTATCTGCAGCCTATGACTTTCTTATCAGATGGAAGTTTGGTTAGAGTCCCAATATCATTCTTGGCAAGAGCAGACAATTCTTTGTTAATGGCTTATTTCCAACATTCATGTTTGATGGCCTTTGAATAAGTGCTTGGTGTATGTGCAATGGAAATAGCTAATGCATAATGCCTAAAGTTAGGGGATAGATGATCATAGGTCAAGGTACTACTGATAGGATATTTGGCATGAAGGTAAGAAGATGTTGTATTGGAAATAAGGGTGCAAGATTTTTGATTTCTGCCTCTATTTGAGGAGTTCAACCTACCTGAAGCATTGTATCTGCTGCTGTTACCACCTCAAAAGCTCCTTCCTCTCTACCTTGATTCATAGCTGGTGCTTGAAATATTAGCTGAAAAACTTGGATCCTCTCTATGGATCCATCTGAGTTATATTTGATTTTGAATACCCATTTGTAGCCTATGGCTTTCCTATCAAATGGAAGTTTGGTTACAGTCCAAGTATCATTCTTGGCAAGGGCACACAGTTCTGTGTTAATGGCTTCTTTCCAACATTCATGTTTGATGGCCTTTGAATAAGTGCATGATGTATGTGTAATGGAAATAGCTAATGAGTAGTGCCTAAAATTGGGAGATAGATGATCATAGGTCAAGGTACTACTTATAGGATATTTGATACGAGAGTAACAAGATTTTGTATTGGAAATAAGGGTGCAAGATTTTTGATTTCTGCCTCTGCTTGAGGAGTTAGACCTACTTGGAGCATTGTATTTGCTGTTGTTAGCACCCTGAAAGCTCATTCCTCTTCCTCTCTTCCTTGATTCATAGCTAGTGCTTGAAATATTAGTAGAAAAACTTGGTTCCTCCAACAACATTTGTCTTTCTTGTTGAATTAGAGTGGAGAAAACCTTGTTAATTGGTGGGAGATGATCTAATAACATGATCTGAGATCTGACAAGGGAGAATTGATCATTGAAACCTCTTATAAAACATATCACATAATCATTCTCTCTATATTTTCTGATGCTGGGAGTCAAGTGGCAGGTACATTTAATTTCACATTCACATAGATGAATATGTTTGTAATTCTCCAACTATTGCCATATCCCTTTGATTTGAGTGAAGAATTTGCTAATGGACTGATTTCCTTGTCTGATGGAATGAATTTGCCCAATGAGATAAAAAATCTGAAACATGTCACCTTGGTAATATCTCTCCCTAAGGTCATCCTAAATCTCTTTCGCATTCTCCATCAATAACATACTCTGGAGAATTGATGGCTCAATAGATCGAGTGAGCCAAGATACAACAAGATTGTTGCATCTTTTCCAAGCACTAAATGCAGGATCACTAGGAGATGGTTTCGGGAGAGTGCCATCGAAAAATTCTAACTTGTTCTCGGTCTCAAGTGCCATTAACATAGCACAAGACCATGACTGATAGTTTCTTCCATTCAACCGAGAAGAAACTAAAGTGGTATCCAGATTCTCATTGGGATGCATATAGTATGGGCTTGAAGGGTCAAGAATGGGATTCATCAATTGATTAGCCATTAGATGAACAATTTGAAAAGAAAGGATATTGAAAAAAAGTTTGAAAAAGAATTGAACGAAGAATGAAAGAGAAGGTTTAGAGTTTAGTGGCACATCGGTAGCAGAGACACCCTTACAAGGGTGCTCTGATACCATGTGAAACTTGCATCATCATCAAGAATCAGTCTTGATTAACAACAAAAGGGAAACGAGATGAACACAAACTCAAGAAATAAAACTTCTTTAATTTAATGATTGAACTTCAATATTGAAGAAATTAATTTGAATGTTTATGATCATTACAACAAAAGGGCTTGATTGCAATATATAGCCCAAAATAAAACAAAAAAGTGAAAAATAGAAAAAAACTGAAAAGTTTCCAAAATAAGAAACTGATAAGAAAACTAACTTAATAGAAATATGAAAAGTTACTAGAAAAGGAAGAAAGAAAAATTAAGTAGAATAGCTTGAATTGTAATCTGATTGATGGTAAGAATCATCTTCAGCCTGAATGAGATTTATTCTTAACAGAACTAAACTACGTATTTAAAAACTAGTTTCATTATTTTGGTTTAAAATATACAAATAATCAAACATGAAAACTCTCTAACCCTTTTTTTTGTTATAACCAAATATATATCTCAACCTATAGTTAAGGACCTAATTCTTTAAAGGATGTATGAAGGGTTCTTCCAACAAGTATTGCTCTCAGTAATTAAATCTTTGACAGTTGGCATAATATGACATTTGGAGTTTTAATGAGCCGTTAATCCAGTAGTCTATCATCTCTTTATTCTCTCCCACCCATTCTAATGGTGAATAAATTTACCAAGTTTGAGTTTACAACATATGACATTAAGTAAATATTTATGGTTGATTCTTAATTTTATTCAATTTTGATTCTAGAGTAGTTATAGTACATACTACATAGTTTAACATGTGTTAATATTTGGAGCTCTCTATTGTACCACTTACAATAAAGTATCATGTCTCAATCTCTCTAGATTTTAATGTTATGCTTCTATATATAAAATATCTAAAATATAGAAACAAATTCATATATTCTTTTTTTATTTTATATACATAATTTTACTTGTATAAAATGAGTGAAATATCTATATTAAAATTATTGTATATTAGAAAAACTAAGAAAACGATCGAACCAAATCCAATTGATTATGGTCGATTCAATAACAAATGACATTCATGTGTTAAATTCAATTTCAAAAATGGAACTGCACCGATACACCCTGATTGACATATATTATTCCAATGTAATTGAATACGAGCTAAGCATTTGCTATGACATATAGTTAAAATTTAATTATTAAATATTTTTTAATTAATTATAAGTTAATGGTACAACAAATATGTTTCCCAGTAGAGAGGGTAAAAAGAGATGTGTCCGTGCTTTCTTTAAAACTACGTATATTAATCATGTAAAATGTTTTTCTTGTTTGTCATGTCACCTTACAATCTTAATCACTCATATGATGTTACCTAATTAGTTATGTAAAGTTGAATACTTATTTTTTGGTTTATTAGTGTAAGAATAAGATTGCAATTAAGAGGGGGTGAATTAGTTGACTTAAAATTATAGTAACTTTTTCTGCAAAATGTAAGAGTTAATGTGCAACGGATAATATTGCAGAAAATAAACAAGTATAAATTAAAGAGTAAAGGGAAAGGAGAGTACACAAGTATTTTATACTGGTTCACATTCTCTTCCACCGAAGGCTACGTCCAGTACTCTTGCAACACGAGAGATTTTCCATTGAATATTATGAGTAGTAATTACAAAGTCTCACCCCGAGATCTCTAAGTACCTTACTCACTCACTAATATTTATACCATTGAAAAACACTTTTCCAAGTTACTCTATCCCCTTTCTATTCACACCATGTGAAAGAAAGTTTATTGCAATTAATGAAGAATTTCAGTGATGGCTTTGGATTGCCTTTACAAGTATGAAATATTATAACACTTGCAATCCAATCAACTCTCTTTGTATGCTTAGTAATAATACTCAATATATTTGTAAATCTTTGAAACAATTACTTCAAGTAACTCAGCAAAATTCTCTTTTGAAAGTTTAAGAACTTAGTGCAAAAGTGCAGAAAAATAGTGAGAGAATTTTTCAGAGTAGAATGAGAGTTATATAAAAATTTTGTGTTTGTGTTGTGAGAGTTAGAGTCTTTATATAGACTTTCCAAACACCCATGGTGTCTTTCTGAAATTGTAGGAGTTGTTTGAAGTGTAGAGATTTCATTTGGAGTGAAAACATTTCGTTTTGAAATCTGAAATTACTGATAGTGGGTAATCGATTACCCAAACTCACTGTCCACTATTTATTTAAAAACGAATTAGAGTAATCGATTACACCATTTGAGTAATCGGTTACTCAACTTTTGTAAAATTGGTAATCTGTTACTCAAAGGCAGTAATGGATTACTCTGAACAGTTTTAAGTTGGATAACTCCTTTTCTCTCACATGTAACTTGTTACTTAAATGAAGTAACCCATTACACACTATTTATAAAAAATGTTTTAAGTATTTTTAAAGTGTTTCATTATTCTTTAAAAATAGTTTGAGCATTACTACTATGCATAACTAAGAGTTTTAGGATAGAAGTACCTATAGACTTAATCTAATTTTCTTGAAGCTTTAATCTTCTTTGTCTTCATAAGTATTCTTCATTTTCTTCTTTTTGGTGATATTGGTGTCTTCATCTAAACCTTGCCAAGGTCAGGAGCAAAGATCTTCTTCACAATCTCCACCTTTTTGATGATGACAAACCAAGATCTTCTTGACAGTGTAATTTTCTTGAGAGTAACATACTTTGAGATTTGTTGAAATTTTGACTTGAGTATGCTCCCCCTTTCTTTCGGAGTAATGTGCCTGAAATAATTTTACAGAAAATACACTCTCAACTTTTCTCCCCCTTTTGACTTCATCAAAAAGTAGAAAAGCAAAGAGACTCCAACACAATATATAGCATACATACACTTTATATGTTTAAGATATAACAATATTGTAGCATATATTCATGTAAAGATATAGATAAGTATTGGAATGCATAAATAAGATGTTTCAAGCAAATATCCAGAAATGGAACAATAAAACACAAAACATCATAAAGTAACTTGTCCAAGAATACGCAACAATAACTTTAAAAACATCAAATAAGTAGAAAAAATTGTCCGAGATTTGAAAATAATACAATCAGAAAATCCTAACAACAGTTGAGTGAGGAAGATGAGTTTGAAAAAGTTAAAAAATTGCAGAAATTTCATATATAACAACACAGATTAATCGGTTACTCATTTTGAGTAATCGGTTACTCAAAAATAAATTTTTAAAATTTTCAAACAACAACTTTGAGTAATCGATTACTCACTTTGGGTAATCGGTTACTGAAACACGCTGTTCAACCCTGTAATCGGTTACTCTCCTGTGTAATCGATTACTTACCCCAGAAAAACTTATTTTAGGCAAAACTAAGCTATGAAAATGATTTTTAACCCAAAAATTTAAGTTTTTTGAACACAAATAAATATATTTAAGATTAAGTGGGCATGAGATAATAATAATGAAGCAAACATATAATCATATAAGTATGTTTAAGACAGGTAAGCTTCATCAGATACATTTTTCTTTTGAATATGGTCCCTTAGGAAGTGATGCCTTATATCTATGTGTTTGGTTCTAGAATGTATAATGAGATTCTTTGTAAGGTTTATAGCACTAGTATTATCACATTTCAGCGGAGTGCAACCTAAGTCTAAGCCATAATCTCGTAGTTGTTGCTTAAGCCACAACACTTGGGCACAACAACTATCTGCTGCTATATATTCAGCCTCAGCAGTGCTTAGTGCAACACATGCTTGTTTCTTGCAAGACCAAGAAACTAAAGCATTGCCTAAAATGTGACAAGTACCACTTGTACTTTTCCTTTCGGATTTACATCCGGCAAAATCTGAATCCGAATATCCAACCAGTTCACAAATACTTCCTTTTGGATACCACAGTCCAACTTCAGTTGTACCTTTTAGATATTTCATAATTCTCTTAACAACAACTAAATGTGATTCTTTTGGTTTAGACGGATAACGTGCAAACAAACATACACTAAACATAATATCAGGTCTACTGGCAGTCAAATATAGAATTGATCCGATCATACCTCAATACTTTGATATTTCAATACTTTTTCCACTTTCATCGGTATCAATGTATGTGCTAGATCCCATAGGAGTAGCTATTGGC
>NC_032026.1:8961845-8962191 GCF_001865875.1 Lupinus angustifolius | reverse complement strand
CTGTTTGATTTGTAGTCCAAGAAAGTAGTTCAACTTTCCCATCATGGACATCTCAAATTCTCCTTGCATCATTTTTCCAAATTCACTACACAAATTTTCATTAGTAGAACCAAAAATGATATCATCTACATAAATTTGAACTAGTAAAGTATGATGATTTTTTTTCTTTATAAATAGAGTAGTGTCGACCTTCCCTTTGGTAAAACCTTTTTCTATCAGGAAAGTTGTTAGACGATCATACCACGCTCGTGGTGCTTGCTTTAAACCATAGAGGACTTTCTTTAATTTGCAGACATGAGAAGGATGTTTGTAGTCTTCAAAACTAGGAGGTTGTTCTACAAACACT
>NC_032026.1:8960957-8961745 GCF_001865875.1 Lupinus angustifolius | reverse complement strand
ATTTCTAATGATAACACCATTTTCATCAGATTTATTTCTAAAGACCCAACGAGTTCCAATTACATGCCTATATTTCGGTCTAGGAACAAGTTCCCAAACTTTTTTCCTCTCAAACTGATTCTTCTTGCATAGCAAGAATCCAGTGTTCATCCTTGATTGCATCATCAATCTTGGAGGGTTCTATCTGAGAGACGAATGCCATGTTTAGATAAGCATCAAGCATTCTAAGAGTGGTTATACCTTTACTTATATCACTGATGATATTGTCGATAGGATGATTTCGATGAGTTCTCCATTCTTTTGGTAGATCTGAATGAATATGCTCTTCTTGAGAAGATAGATTATCATATTTTATCAATTCTTCAGGTTCAGTTGTAACATCAACAATAGAATTTTCTTAGACAGAGGAACTTGGCAAGTCGTCTTCATCACAGGATATCACATCTTTTAGAATATGATTGGTTTCATCAAAAGTTACATGAATAGATTCTTCCATGGCTAGAGTTATTTTATTAAAGACTCTATATGTTTTACTCGTGAGAGAATAGCCAAGGAAAATCCTTTCATCAGCTTTTGCATCAAACTTGCCCAAGTTATCCTTACCATTGTTCAGAACAAAACATTTACAACCAAAAACGTGTAGATGAGAAATGTTAGGTTTTCTATCTTTGAAGAGTTCATAGGGAGTTTACGGAGAATAGGTCTTATAAGAACTCGATTCAAAACATAACAAGCAGTGCTAACTACATCAGCCCAAAAGTATTTTGGGAGGTTAGTTTCATTTAACA
>NC_032026.1:8958822-8960857 GCF_001865875.1 Lupinus angustifolius | reverse complement strand
GTGGCTTTCCAATTCTACCAACTCCAAGAATTATTCCCTTGTTGTCACCATATGTGACATATCCTTTGTCCCTTGGAGTGAGGAGAGAGAATTTACTTTTATCACCCATCATATGTTTTGAGCAGCCGCTATCCAGGTACCATAAATTGCAGGCGATTCTCATGTTTTCCTACAAAATAAATTAAGTTTTGTTAGGTATCCAATATTCTTTGGATCCTAGATGGTTAGTACTTTTCTCGACCCATTTAAATTTTCCTACGGGTACGCCGTATTTTCTAATCATACATGTGTTTGGTGTACGCCCATAAATTTTACAGTATGTACATATGGGTTGATGAAAGTGTATCCTAGATTTTTCAAATGTATGGGTACTTTCTTTTTGAAAGATTATTTTCTTTTGGACACTTGGTTTCTTGAAACCATGGCTTTTTGAATAGCCAAGACCTCTTCGGTCTGTTGAGTGTCTTTGATCATTGATAATCTTTTCTAAGCTTTTACCATTCTTGTTCAGTTTATTAAGTTCAAGGCTTAATGTTAATACTTTATTTTCAAGAGTTACGCATTTTTGGCAAGAGGATGAAGAAGGTTTGTTTCTAAGAGCATCTATTTCAGTTTTTTGTTTTAAAAATATTTTTGACAATTTAACATATTCATCATGTAAATCATTAAATGCGGATTGAAGTTCGAAAGAAGAAAATAGATTAGAGTCGTTTACCTCTTCATCATCAGAATGATGAGATGCCATAAGTGATAGATGTGCTTGTTCTTCGTTTTCTGTTTCAGATGCAGAACTTGTATCATTGTCTTTCCAAGCAATGTATGTTCTTCGTCCAGTCTTTATATCATTCTTTCCCTTGAAAGAACCTTTTTTCAAATTTGGACAATCCATATTTATGTGATCGGGTTTGCCACATTCAAAACATGTAAAGTTTTGACTTGAGGTGGAGGCGTCATTGCTTTTGACGAATTTCCTTGTTTGACCTGTTTTTGCGCCTTTGTTCTTTTTTAGGAACTTGCTGATTTTTTTTACAAAGAGACCATCTTCTGTGTCATCTTTTTCTGATTCATCTCCAAATGAGTCATATCTATCAACTTTTGCTTTTAGAGAAATATTTTTATTCTTCTTTTCTTGCTCCTCGTGTTGATCAAGTTGGCTAAGTTCTAGTTCGTGTTCCTGCAATTTACCAAACAAAGCAGCCAAAGACATTTTGGATAAACTTTTCTTTTCAGAAATTGCAGTTACCTTTGGTTGCCATATTCTGGTGAGTGATCTAAGAACTTTTAAGTTTAAGTCACTATTTGATAGAACTTTGCCAAGTGCAAGAAGGTGATTGGTAAGATGAGTAAATCTCTTTTTTGTAGATCAAGAATCTTCTCTCCAGGCTTCGTGCAGAACATTTCGTATTCCTGAGAAAGAGTGTTGAGTCTTGATCTTTTTACTTCCTCTATTCCTTCGTGTGTGGTCTCTAGAGTATCCCTCATTTCTTTTGCAGATTTACAATTTGATACTCTAAAGAATTCATCAATACCAAGAGCGGAAGTGAGAATGTTCTTTGCCTTTAAATCATATTGTACCTTCTTTTTGTCTTCATCGTTCCATGATGTCTTCATCGTTCCAGAAATCATAGCATTCTCCAACAAAGCTTGGAGGGCGGTTGATGTTGGACCCTTCTCATAGGAATGATCTTGAGGTCATCTTGATGTAGGATTGGACTTGAGAGTATCTTACTCAAATATAGCTATGGTACCAATTGTAAGAATGAGATTGCAACTAAGAAGGGGGGGGGTGAATTAGTTGACTTAAAATTATAGTAAGTTTTTCTGCAAAATGTAAGAGTTAATGTGCAGCGGATAATATTGCAGAAAATAAATAAGTATAAATTATAGAGGAAAGGGAAAGGAGAGAACACAAGTATTTTATACTGGTTCACATTCTCTTCCCCCGAAGGCTACGTCCAGTACTCTTGCAACACGAGAGATTTTCCACTAAATATTGAGTAGTAATTACAAAGTCTCACCCCGAGATCTCTAAGCA
>NC_032026.1:8953474-8958722 GCF_001865875.1 Lupinus angustifolius | reverse complement strand
GCTTAGTAATAATACTCAATATATTTGTGAATCTTTGAAACAATTACTTCAAGTAACTCAAAAAAATTCTCTTTTGAAAGTTTAAGAACTTAGTGCAAAAGTGCAGAAAAATAGTGAGAGAATTTTTTAGAGTAGAATGAGAGTTATATAAAAGTTGTGTGTTTGTGTTGTGAGAGTTAGAGTCTGTATATAGACTTTCCAAACACTCATTGTGTCTTTCTGAAAGTGTAGGAGTTGTTTGAAGTGAAGAGATTTCATTTGGAGTGAAAACATTTCGTTTTGAAATCTGTAATCTCATGCAACAGTCTTCAGTAATCGATTAATAGTGGGTAATCGATTACCCAAACTCACTGTCCACTATTTATTTAAAAACGAATTAGAGTAATCGATTACACCATTTGGGTAATCGGTTACTCAACTTTTGTAAAATTGGTAATCTGTTACTCAAAGGCAGTAATGGAATACTCTGAACAGTTTTAAGTTGGATAACTCATTTTCTCTCACATGTAACTTGTTACTTAAATGAAGTTACTCATTACACACTATTTATAAAAAATATTTTAAGTATTTTTAAAGTGTTTCATTATTCTTTAAAAATAGTTTGAGCATTACTACTATGCATAACTAAGAGTTTTAGGATAGAAGTACCTATAGAGATTTAATTTAATTTTCTTGAAACTTTAATCTTCTTTGTCTTCATAAGTATTCTTCATTTTCTTCTTTTTGGTGATGTTGGTGTCTTCTTCAAAACCTTGCCAAGGTCAGGAGCAAAGATCTTCTTCACAATTAGCACTCTTTTTATAATTTAATCACACGTATTTTCTATTCTTTGTGTGTCCTTTTACGTGAGCCCTAAATATTTTTTTATTAATACGATATTGTTAAAAAAATCAGGTCGCAAATTCATTACTTAAATGAGCTAAAGGGCTGTACCATTATCAAGCTAGCCATAAGGGGAAAGGGCCTAACTGAAGGGATTAAGATGCTAGTAGCAGTCCCCATATCTTAAACTAGCTTATTCTCTTATATCATAGGTCGAGCGATTGCCAGTATTTGCTTACTCATATATAGTAAGAGGGCTAGTTGCCACCCATATACTTTCAGGGCTAGCTTTTATTCATCCTTCACTTGTTCTTCCCTCTTCTAGCCATGGAGAGTGCCCTTTTGTCATTATTTTAATTAACGAGAATAAGTGATATATTAAAGTAAAATTTATAGTTAAGAATATAATTATTTTGAAAATTATTGTATAGATACAAAATGTTTTATTTCTATTTTATGATGATGAAAATTAGAAACAAGAAAATCATGATTTTTCAAAAAGATGGTAACTTCACAGGGATGACACTCATCATTAAACGCACACAATTTCTTATAAATAAAAGTTGATGATCCCAATTGTAAAATTAGATAACACAAACAAACATATTTTCTTCAAAGTTAATGATAGTTTATAACTGGAAGATTATTACTACATCAAGAACCTCATTCAATTCCCTTCAAAAATGACATCATGGATCGTTAAGGTGAGTTTTCATTCTTTATTTTTCTCAATAATTTAACATGAATAATTGGATTATATAATAACAATGTTCCCCATCATCTTTAGAATATCTCCTTAATTTAAAATTCCAACATATACAATTAAAGAAAAGTATGATATCCATACACTATCATTCTAAAGGTTTATACATAATTATTATATTATTCACCACTCATTTATATTACTTATATTTAAAATTAATAATGATCAAATTTTAATAATAAATGATGGATTGAAACTATAAAAAAATTGTATATATATACTTTCAATAAAGAAACATGTCATAAATAACAAAGGATTGATCACACCAACCATATGCCTCACTATGCACCAACCAACATGAGCACTACACATAACAACGCAACAAAGGAAGTTCATCGAGCAAAATACCCACTTGACCGAGGGAAAACTCATCTTGACCGAGGAAACTACAATCATGACCAAAGAAAATAGAAGCCTGACTACAAAGCATCAGTATCACAGAAACCAACACCAGACGCACCAGGGCTTGGCCAACCAGCACCAGACGTACCAGGCCTTGGCCAACCAGCACCAGACGCACCAAGCCTTGGCCAACTCGGCCAACTCACAACAGGCCTTGAACTATTTGCACCAGACCTTAACCAATATGCACCAGGCCTTAAGCATTGTCAACAAAAAGCAACAACCAAAGCATTTTAGTTACATGTTATTCAAGCAACTTATTTTGCACGTGTTAAATATGTTAAATACACTCTCTTTCGATTATTTTCAGTTAAAGTAGTTAGATTAGTTAGGTGTCATTCCTTGTTATAAAAGAGGGTTGATTAGATCATTGTAAATCATCAATTGTATTTTCATATTCAAAGAATTTTATAATATTCTTGAGGTATTTTTCATACTCTCTTATTTTCGAGTATCAAGTTTATCTTGTGCCATTTGTTATTTCCTTCTTGTCTTTCAAGAATCAAGAGGAAATTTAAGATGGTATCAGAGCTCTTACTTTCAGAATGTCTTCAACCACTTCCTCAATAATACCTATCATCCCTGCTTCAATGGATCTTTCACAAGATCATGGATCTCCCTACTTTGTTCACCCTTCTAATAACCTAGCGAGTGCATTGGTCTCACCAGTATTAAATGGTGAGAGTTATAACCATTGGAGCATAGCAATGAAGAGAAATCTCATATCTAAACAGAAATTGGCTCTCATTGATGGCAGCATACTTATGCCACCAAAAATGGATCCAACATACAAAGCTTGGGAAAGAGCAAATAATATGGTGATCTCATGGATCACCATATCAGTTAGCCCATCTATTGCTCAGAGTGTTGTATGGATGGATAAGGCTTATGAAATATGGGAGGAACTTGAAGAAATATTCTCACAATGCAACCTTTACAGAATTGCAGAATTACAACAATGCATCTTCAATTTCAGACAAGGAGAACTTGATATTTCCAACTATTTCACTCAGTTAAAGATACTCTGGGATGAGTTGGATAACTTTAGGCCTCTACCTAAGTGTACTTGTGATGCAATGCTAGATACCAAGAAATATTTCATGGAGGAAAGGGTCATTGCATTCCTCAAAGGATTAAATGACACATATGCAGGAATAAGGTCCCAAACTATGATACTTGAGCCCCTAACAAGTTTGAGAAAAGTCTTTTCTTTGGTCATTCAACAAGAAAGACAAATCTTTGAGAATGAAACAGACACAAAGGTGATGGAAATCAGTGGATCTTGGAAGAGAGGTGGACCTTCTTCAGGAAGAGGCTCTAGTATGAATAGAGGAAGAGGCAACTTCAACACATATGGAAAAGGTACATAGAGCAAATCCTCCACCATAGAAATTTTTTGCACACACTACAAAAAGACAGGGCATACCGTGGAAGTTTGTTACAAATTGCATGGCTATCCAACAAATTTTCCAAGCATAAGAGGAGAACAAGTCAATTCAATGCAGAGCGATATGACAGATGAAGATAACAAGAATTGCAACCAGCATGGAAATCACAAAGGACAACAAAATCAATCAATATTTGGCCTTAGCAAAGAACAATATCAAGGTCTTTTAAACATGCTCCAATAGAGCCAATCTTTAGGAAAGTAGGATGAACACTCAAAGAATCATGAGGCTATAAACATTTTGTCTACAACTTCAACACCTCAGGATGAAGAAATTGAAGGTAATGTCAATATTGATAACAAATATATGAATTAGATTTTAGATAGTGATGCTACTGACCACATCAACTCAAACCTATCATATTTCTCTAGTTATAACAAAATCAAATCAGTCAAAGTAAAGCTTCCCAATGGTGATGAGATAATCACATATATATCTGGAACCATATCTCTATTCCTTGGACTAGATATTCATAATGTTCTATACTTGCCTAGTTTTTCATACAATCTATTGTCCATACCTAAACTTACTATTATGTTATCTTATGTTTTATCATTTGATGAACATTGTTGCATAATTCAGGAGAAGAAGACCTTGAGGATGATTGGTACAACTAAAAGTTTCAACTGTCTTATATGTACTTAGAACAATCATTCTTTCACATAATATTGAATACTCTAATGTTGTTTGTACAAATATTACATCTTCAAGTTTATAGCACTATAGGCTAGGACATGCCTATCAAGGATGTATGCATATTATGAAGAATAAATTTCCTTTTGTTGTTTTCAATAAGACTCACATTTGTGATATTTGTCATGTAGCTAAACAAAAAAAAAACTTTCTTTTCCTATAAGTAATACTTGTTCTATGAATTGTTTTGATTTAATATATGCTGACATTTGGGGGCCCATTTCCATCCCCTCTATTCATGGACATAGATATTTTTTTACCATTGTTGATGATTATACTAGATATACTTGGATTTGTAACACCGTGTTTTTCAGAGCACTTTTAATTAAGTAATTAGTATTAATGGATTAATTATAGAAATTAATCAGTAATGTTTTAGCCTAAATATCAATTGAGTTTTAGTCTTGTATTATGATGTTCTTGTTTGCCCTATTTTTTCAAGATTTTTGGAGAATAAAAGTTTCCGAGACGATTTCGGGTCGTTTATCGATTTTTCGCCCAGTGTTTGAGTTCCGTAACTCGGAATCGAATTCCGATTTAGATGTTGGTTTCGAAATATTATTTCTAGTCAAAATAGACACCATGTTTGTGTGTAAGTCATCTCTAGATATTTCTCACCTTGAAATTCAAGTTTCGACGTTTCGGGCTTATGTCCTAAATCATGAGATTTTATATTTCCGGACGAAATTATCAAAAATATTCGGACACGATGTTTATCGGAAAATTACATCATATCAATAAAGTTGGAAGTCATCATTTCAAGAGCCACTTACTTGTTACACAAGTAATGCAAAAGCTTCCAAAAGCCCCTAAATCACTCAACAAATCATCTCACTCCACCATCATTAGACATCACCTATGCTAGTCTAAATCTACTTACCTTGCATTAAATTTTATGATTTGATGAGGGTGAGGCTCTCCTATAAATACCTCACCCCATTCTCTCATTTTTACACTATATTCCCTATACAAACTAAGGTAGTTTTTTATTTTCTCTTCTTCTCATACTTCATAGAAAGTTATGAGCTTTTATTATGTTGTTCATAAGGTGGAGTTTATATTTTCTTTCTTTAAGTATTTGATGAAGGCATAATTAAAGGGGATGATAATAAAATCATAT
>NC_032026.1:8952291-8953374 GCF_001865875.1 Lupinus angustifolius | reverse complement strand
TTCATGAAAATTTGTTTTAGTAGTATACTTGAAATAATGAGATTTACCTAAAAGTCTTGACTTTATAAACTTAAAGTGTTATGAAATCTTAGATGGTAAAATGATTTAAAAATGTTAAATCTTAGTTAAGTGAACTTACTTTAAAGACTTACTTAAAAAATATTGATTTAAAAGTATTGATTTTGTTTAAATTGGCTTACTTTAAAAATGATAAGTCTAGCTTAATGATCTTATTTTAAAAGGCTAATTCTAGTAAAAATATTTTACTTACAAAAAATAAGATTTATGAACTATCGAAAAAATATAATGAAGTGAGAATACATGTCTAGAAAGGTATTGTCTAAGGAAAGACTTGGTATTTAAGAGTGTCTTTACGACCCACCTCTCTTTCCTAGGAACTAGCCTGGTGTATATCCACAGATTACGACATAATTCCGCTATAAGTTTTATTGAAAACCTTACTTTAAAAAGTGTTATTTGATTGTAAGACTTACAATAACAAATGATGATTCAAGGATATTCAACCTTGAATCGGATGGACGAAAACAATTAAATACATTTTAAATCGGAAGTTTTATCTTCGCATAAAAAGTTATTTCGTAAGTATAATAATTATCGTCAGTTAACTAATTAACATTATTTTGGCGTAATGAAGAGTTCGAGAGGAGATCGGATCAAGTAAGTTCACCTACAAATAGAGAACCTAGCGACCCAACACACTCAGGTGAGAGAGAAAACATCATGACACAGTGGTGTCCGAATATGCATCAGGACCTCCAACCTCCCTCACAAGTTTGGAGTTGCCTTGGGCATTAAGAAAGCTTGTACTTAATCAATTGCATGTTTGTCTGGATTAAGTACATCAATATTTCTTATACCGATTTATCTTATGTTTATATATGCAAATACCATGTTTACTCTTGAATTATATTGTTTGAATGATTATTATGGGAATGATATGTATGTGATAGTTGTTGAATTCAAGGTTTAAAAACATGTGATATAAATGAGAAATATTTTCCTTGAGAAAAATAATTAAAATGATATTCAGGCTCTTCTCGCTTGAGCAAGACAGCTCTCGCT
>NC_032026.1:8950272-8952191 GCF_001865875.1 Lupinus angustifolius | reverse complement strand
TCTTGAGCTAAAATAGGCACCAAGAGAACTGATTGTTTTCTCGCTTAAGTCACAAATGCCTCAAAAATGGATGTGCCCTCGCTTGAGCGAGACAACTCTCACTTGAGCGGGAGGGCTCCATACAGACATGACTTCTTTTTAAGTCATTTGAACGATAACTATCATATATACAAGAGCCTAATGGCATGTTTGTCATCAAGAATTTGTAAAGGTAAATAACTATATTAAATTCTTGAAAGTAATAAAAGTAAGGAATTACTATGTTAAAGGCGAGGCCCGAGGGTGTGATATTATGCCCACGCAGCGAGATCGTTTGACCGTAAGAGGCTTGGCTAGAGGGGTCGTCCAAGATGATTCAGCGATGGTTCGCAGTGGTGCTGAGAAGTATTATGTTGTGCCCATGCAGTAAGATCGTCTGACCGTAAGAGGCTTGGCTTAAGAGCCGTCTCGGATAATTTAACGATGGTTCGTCACGTTGCCGAAATTATTCTCTTTATGTTTATATGTTCAAATCGGGACCCACTAGAAGCATTCCCGATGGGAGATGACTTAGGATGGGCAGATCGCTTGAAAAGATGGATTAAAAGACATAATTTGCTAATTTCGATTATGATGCTTATTCATAGTCAAAAATGAAGTAGTGGAGAGGAAATGTACGGGAGATGAATGAGCCCCAAGATGTTGAGAGCGACGTCATTGATGGCGGTGATTCGTCAGCAAAGTCTTGAGGGAGAGTCTAGGTGAGACGAGTCCCATGTATTCCTGGATGAGGTATTCTGTTGGATCGGGCAGTGCTCACATCGCAAACTAGACGATATGTGACAACCCCTCTTTGCAATCAAGATCGATGATAGGGATGCCTAGAAAGTGTTTGATATGACACCGTCCTGAAATGGACAGTTCCGTTAGAACAGATCGATCATACATCCTTGCGAGGAATAATTTTGGTGCGATCAAATCGGCTTGTTTTGGGAACTGTACTCTCGATTATTTCTGAATAGTTATTGGGAGGATAAAAGAGTAAGGATGGTGGACTCATGCGTCGCATTGCATACATAATATTCTTCGATATTGATTCTAAATTCTCAAGTTTTATACTTCACTCATCGTTATTATATGCTTGTATGATCACATGATATATCTGTACTCGTGTGTTGTCTTGGTGTATTATTTCGTATAATTCCACGACGTCGATGACAAGTTTTTCCTAGATGTTTTACTCCCTCTCTTTCCTTCTGGTGTATTTGTATGCATGTTCAGATGGATCCATCAGCACTGATCCGAGGTTATCGCTTCACTATGTCTCAGGAGGGGACATGGAGTGTTGAGGGTAATCGACACACTTACACATATCTGGAGCTAGATTGGGTAAGCAATGGCTCAGTTTTGCATCTTCCACCTTACTACGCAGTTCAGGAGGCTGAAGCTCGAGGCGTACCAGAAGTTGTTAGGACCTGGCCCCAAACAGGATTCTCATCATCAGGATCGGCGTCAAGAGAGACAGACGGGGCCATGCCAAGGGGGTACACCCCGGATTCCTCGATGGATTGGGGATCGGATAAAGTAGAGGAGGAAGACAACATCGACTGTGTACATCTTATCTGCATAGAAGATTCAGTTGGGGTCATTGAGATCTCTTCTGACTAGGAGGTGGAGGAAGACCCTATTCTCTATTGTGATAACCAGTCAGCAATACACATTGCCACCAACCTAGTGTTCCACGAAAGGACCCAGCATATTAAAATTGATTGCCACACAATATGGGAAAAATGCTCATATGGATTCATCAAGCTTCTTCCTGTCCAATCTCACATACAACTTGCAGATGCTTTGACCAAGCCTCTTCCTACTAGAGACTATGCTTCCATTCAATCCAAGCTTGGCCTCATTAATATATGTGCCCCAACTTGTGGGGGGGG
>NC_032026.1:8946669-8950172 GCF_001865875.1 Lupinus angustifolius | reverse complement strand
GTTATCAAATCTTATACAACTCTACTCCATAAACAACAAAGGACATATCACACCAACCATATGCCTCACTATGCACCAACCAACATCAACATTACACATAACAAGGCAACAAAGGAAGTTCACCGAGCAAAATACCCACTTGACCGAGGGAAAACTCATCTTGACCGAGGGAACTACAATCATGAACCGAAGAAAATAGAAGCCTGACTACAAAGCATCAGTATCGCAGAAACCAGCACCCACGCACCAGGCCTTGGCCAACCAACACCAGACGCACGAGACCTTGGCCAACCAGCACCAGACGCATCAAGCCTTGGCCAACTCGGCCAACTCACAACATGCCTTGAACTATTCTCACCAGACCTTAACCAATATGCACCAGGCCATAAACATGGTCAAAAAAAGGCAACAACCAAAGCATTTTAGTTACGTGTTATTCAAGTAACTTATTTTGCACGTGTTAAATACAATCTCTTTCGGTTATTTTCAGTTAAAGTAGTTAGATTAGTTAGATGTCATTCCTTGTTATAAAAGAGAGTTGATTAGATCATTGTAAATCATCAATTGTATTTTCACATTCAAAGAATTCTATAATATTATTGAGGTATTTTTCATACTCTCTTATTTTCGGGTATTAAGTTTATCTTTTGCCATTTGTTATTTCCTTCTTGTCTTTCAAGAATCAAGAGGAAATTTAAGAAAACAATAAAGAAGCACTTGGCAATTTTTTTTAACGATTTATGGACATGCAAATAGGAGAGGATTTTGCATGGTAGAAAATAAAACATGGGCTGTGACTTATAGCTTATTTTATTTAACTTTAACCTATAGGTGTGATTATGTAAGGAATCCTTCCTAATTGATGTGGAATCAAGACCAATGAATCTAGGTAGATGAACCATTGAATAATTCAATGATGGCTAATCCAAGGTCTTGGAATTACTCCTTGAGTCTTGAGATTATGAAGTCTAACTTAGAAAGTTGAAGTAGCACTTTTCAAAGTGTCTTGAAAAGTATGACATCAATTAATCCTCCACTATGTCTTTATGACGGAGCCTTTCTCCCATTCCCTATATATATAAGGGACTTGTGAGAAAGAGATACAACAAGCAAGTGAGAAAAACAACATAGAGAGAAAGTAAGAGAGTTTATATTCACATAGTGTGAGATTTGTATTCCTAGTGAGATACTAGAGAGTTTGTATTTCCATCTTTTTGGGGTGAGATTGAGTGTTATCCTCTTTGTAAGAGAGAGTCAAATATTGTAATCCTACTTTCTATAGTGAAGATATTTTCTGCACTAGGTCCCATGGTTGTTTCCTTCTCACATTGAGGAGGTTTTTCCATGTTACAATTATTGGTGTTATTCTTCTACTCTTCTCTATTTTTTTTATCCACTTGCCGCTTCTGCAAGTGTCCATTTTGCATCACACAGAGTAGGGAAATTGGTTTTGAATTTCCCAACAGTGGTATCAAAGATCCCAGGTTCATTCGGGGAGCTTAGCTTGTGTAGTTAAAGATGGAAGGAGCCGCTAATATCTCATTTGATGGATATATGTTCAATTTGATAGCTGAAAACTATTCCTATTGGAAGCCCATGATGGAGGATCATTTATATTGCAAGGATATGCATGTGCCTATTTCTTGCAAAGACAAGCTAGAAGATAAGGGTGACAGAGATTGGGAGGTTTCGAATCGAAAAGTTGTTGCAATGATTCAGATGTATATTGATAGAAATTCATTTCAACATGTGTCCACATACACAAATGCTTATGAGTTGTGGTCGAAACTTGAATCTATGATTCAAAAGAAAACTCCTAGAAATAAAGCATCTATTGTCAGAAGGCTGGTGAAACTCGACTACAAAGATGGTCAGATAATGATAGAGCACTTAAATTCATTCAAGGGTCTTGTCAATCAATTGACAAAGATAGATATGAAGATAGATGATGAGTTGCAAGCACTACTTCTACTAAGTTTGTTGCCTGAAAGCTGGGATACATTGATGGTCACGGTCAGCAACTCAGTCCCTGATGGGAAGGTCTCAACGGACATTGTTTCAGACAGTTTATTGAATGAAGAATATAGAAGGCAAGAACGGAGTACATCATTCCACTCTGAAGCAAATATTGTGGAGAGACATGGAAGAAGTGAAACTCATGGGAGGAATGAATATCGTGGAAGAAGCAAAAGCAAATTCAGAGGTCGCCCTCAATCTCGCATGAGGTCAATAACATGCTATTATTGTAGTAAAGAAGGACATAAAAGATCTGAAGGCAGGTCCTTCAAGAGAGACCAAAAAGCTGTAAATGTCCATGAAGATTTAGTTGATCCAAGGAAAAATGGTCATAAGTCTACCACAACCGTCGCATAGATAATGATGTTATCCTCATTGGAGAAGACAATTACCTAAATGTTGCATATGGTGATTGTGCTTGGATCGTTGACTCTGATGCTTTTTTCCATGCAAGTTCACATGAAGGTTTCTTCTCAAACTACAAGAAAGGTGATTATGGTACTGTGAAAATGGGAAACCATGTTACTACCAAAATTGCGGGAATTGGTGATATTGTGCTGCTAACAGACACAAGAGGAAAGCTTATACTGAAGGAGGTGAGACATGTCCCAGATATGTGTCTCAACCTTATCTCAACGGTTAAGTTGGATGATGTTGGTTTTGTAAGCCACTTTGATGTTGGAAAGTGGAAACTAGCAAAAGGCAACCTCGTTATTGCTAGAGGCTCAAAGGAAGGATCTTTGTACATTATACAATGAAGAATTTGTTATGGAAAAGCATATGTTGCTACCGACTCCAAAGATCTTTGGCATAGGCGATTGGGGCACATGAGTGAGAAGGTATTTCAGATTCTCGCCAAAGACCACCTTCCAGGTATAAAAGGTCAAATTTTAGATTTTTGTACTGATTGTCTTTATGGTAAACAACATAGAGTCAATTTTCAAAGAACAGACAATCCCTTAAGGAGAGATGAAGTACTTGAATTGGTGCATTCAGATGTTTGTGCACCATCTGAAAGATCTCTTGGAGGAGCCTACTACTTTGTCACATTCATAGATGATCACTCGATAAGAGTATGTGTGTACTTGTTGAAAAGCAAAGATCAAGTACTATCAGCATTCAAAGAGTTCCATGCACAGTAGAACGCGAGACTATGAAGAAGTTGAAGTGTTTGAAAGCAGACAATGGTGGAGAGTATCAAGGTCCATTTGAATCCTATTGCAAGGCTTTTGGTATCATATTGGAGAAGACACCACCAAAGACTCCTCAGTTGAATGGCGTAGCTGAGAGGATGAACTGCACAATTGAAGAGAAGATCATATGCATGTTGCAAGATGCTAATCTCCCTAAGTCTTTCTGGGGTGAAGCAGTGAAGACTGCAGTGGATCTCATAAATCGAACACCTTCAAGACTCCTGGACGAAGAAATTCCAGAAGAAGTATGGTACAAGAAGAAGGCATCCTTTAACCACCTGAGAGTATTCGGAT
>NC_032026.1:8936908-8946569 GCF_001865875.1 Lupinus angustifolius | reverse complement strand
CTAGGTGTATTGTAACCACTGATACCTAACAAGATGCTAAGACCAGGGAGTGCATTTACCTTGGGTCTCCAAAATATGAATTTGGGTACAGACTATGGGATCCGATAAATAAGAAAATTGTGAGAAACAGAGATGTTGTGTTCTTTGAGGATCAGACGATCAAAGATGTTCAGAAGAAAATTCAGTGCAAGTCCAAAGTTCGCATTGATTCAGGGGGAGAGATTCCTCAACAAACAGATCTTGATCATTAGATAGATCCAGAACAGATAGACCAACAGGCAGATCCTGCTCACACGGAACTTGACCAGATTAATGAAGAGTTAGACCATGATGAAGTGGTGGTAGACACACAAATGCATCGAGAACCCGAGCTAGTAGAACATCATATGCAAGTTGAACTGAGGCGCTCCGGAAGAAGCAGAATACCTTCTTCAAAGTATCCTGAAGAAGATTATATCACATTGACAGATAATTGTGAACATGAATACTTCTCAGAAGCTATACAGACATCTGATAAAGAAGGGTGGATTAAAGCCATGGAAGATGAGATGAACTCCTTACATGAGAACCACACTTATGATCTGGTGGAGTTGCCCAAAGGAAGAAAAGCCTTGAAAAATAAATGGGTTTTAGGCTTAATGATGAAGAAGAAAGCTCAAGACTAAGGTACAAAGCTCGGATTGTTGTGAAAGGATGCAATCAGAAGAAATGAGTTGATTTTGATGAGATATTCTCACCAGTGGTGAAGTACTCCACCATAAGAGTAGCATTGCGTCTAGCAGCTAGCCTAGACTTAGAAGTTGAACAACTTGATGTCAAAACATCTTTCTTACATGGAGACATCAAAGAATAAATCTATATGGAGCAACCAGATGGTTATGAAGAACTAAGGTTGTGAAGAACCAGGCAAGGAACACTTAATGTGTCGTCTAAATAAGAGTTTATATGGCTGAAACAAGCCCCGAGACAGTGGTACAAGAAGTTTGAATCCTTCATGACCAAATACAGTTTCAAGAAGACAACTAGTGATCATTGTGTATTCATTAAAAGGTATGAAGAGAGAAACTTTATTATCCTCCTCTTATATGTTGATGATATGTTATTCATTGGGCGTGACAAGACCAAGATTGTTTGTTTTAAGAATGCTTTAAGCAAGTCTTTTGCTATGAAAGTCTTGGGTCCTACAAAACAGATCCTTGGAATAAGCATAATCAGAGATCGTTCCAATAAGTTGTTGTGGCTATTACGAGAGAAGTATATTGAGAAAGTTCTCAAGAGAGTCAACATGGATAAGGCAAAGCCTGGTAGTGTTCCATTTGCTGGACATTTCAAGTTAACAATAATGCAATGTCCAACTAGTGATGAAGAAAGGATAGAAATGAGTAGAATGCCTTATTCCTCTGTGGTAGGAAGCCTAATGTATGCTATGATTTGTACAAGACAAGATAGTGTCCACGCAGTTGGAGTTGTGTGTCGACTATTGTCCAATCTCGACAAAGAGCATTGGAATGCAGTAAAGTGGATATTGAGATATCTGAGGGGAACTACCAAAATATGTTTATGCTTTGGTAATGAAGATCCTATGTTAGTTGGATACACAGATGTTGACATGGCTGGAGATGTAGATTCCAGAAAATCCATATAAGCTTATCTAACTACTTTTGTAGGGGGAGCTGTATCTTGGCAATCCAAGTTAAAAAGATGTGTTGCATTATCAACAACTGAAGCAGAATATATTGCAGCATCTGAAGCTGGCAAGGAGATAAAATATATGAAAAACATCTTGCATGAGTTGGGTCATGTTCAAGATAGATATGTTTTGCACTATGATAACCAAAGTGCAATTCACCTTGCTAAGAATCCTATGTTTCATTCTCGGACAAAGCACAATGATTATCGTTATCATTGGATATGAAATGCTTTGGAGGATGGTGAGTTGTAGCTAGAGAAAATTCATACATATGATAACTGGTCCGACATGATGCCCAAGCCAGTTTCACTCAAGAAGCTAACAGACTGTTGTAGAGGTGCAGGACTGGTGATACCCATCAATTAATTCAAGAATAATTAAATGATGGCTATTCCAAGATCTTGGAATTACTCCTTGAGTCTTGATATTATGAAGTCTAATTAGAAAGTTGGAGTAGCACTTTTCAAAGTGTATTGAAAGTATGACATCAATTAATCCGTCACTATGTCTTTATGATGGAGTCTTCCTCCCCTTCACTACATATATAGGGGACTTGTGAGGAAGAGATACAACAAGCAAGCGAGAAAAACAACAAAGGGAGAAAGTGAGAGAGTTTATATCCACATAGTGTGAGATTTGTATTCCAAGTGAGATACTAGAGAGTTTGTATTTCCATCTTTTTTGGGTGAGATTGAGTGTTATCCTCTTTGTAAGATAGAGTCAAATATTGTAATCCTACTTTTTATAGTGTAGATATTTTTTGGACTGGGTCTCGTGGTTGTTTCCTTCTCACATTGAGGGGGTTTTTCCACGTTAAAATTTTTGGTGTTATTCTTCTACTCTTCTCTATTTTCTTTATCCACTTGCCGGTTCCGCAAGTGCCCATTTTGCATCACATAGAGGAGGTAAATTAGTTTTGAATTTCCCAAAGGATTAAGTATTTTCCTTTCTCATAATAATCAGGTATTGACACGTGAGTTACTACGTGAATTCTTTCATCTTAAGGAAGGTTGTTGCTCGTCAAATTGTTGGGGTGCTGATGTGAAGTATGGACTAATTTTGTTTTTTCTTTTCTTTACTTTTGGTGAATTGTTTTTATCATGTCCTTAACGACTTTTAATGGATCTCAAGTGTACTTAATTTAGATTAGAAATTTGGAAGCAATTGATTAATGTTTGGTTAGTCTAGTGTCTTTTATTCTTTTTGTTTGCTTTCTTCATATACTTAAATGTTTGGCTCATTCAACTGTAAGATGTTAAAATTACCTTACTTATAAGATAATTGAACATTTTTTACTCTAGAAGCTAAAAAATTGTCATTCATACTTTGCATCTAATTGATTTATTGCACAAATCATGTCATATGGATTTCCATGTCATTTCATGACTAAAAAGGTAAAAGGAGCACAAATTCTTACAAAGCAACTAAAAATAGCCAAGTCTAGGTCATATCACCTACACACAGCATACGAGTTGTGCTCAACGTATCTATACTAAGTGGGGAGGTTGTGCCAAGTGAAACTTGGCTAGCTGAAAGGTTGAGGTCAATGGAAGAGTTGTGCTCAATGCATGATCCTACTCTCAATGAAATGTTATAAAAAAATTAGAACGTTAAAAAAGAGGATAGAAAATTACTTTTAAAGAATTCCAAAATCGTCCTCTTATACTTTTTCGATTAGAAATATAATGACTTCAATTTCTTTTAATTTCTAGGTTAGTTTTAGTTGAAAATGAGATGTAAACACAATAAGAAAGATTAGAGGAGTTGATTTATGCTTATTGAGGAGTTAATCTATTATCCCATGTATTGTATTTTCTCTTTTTTTTATCTTTGATATAGTTTTCACAATAATGTTTAGCTAAACTCCTCTCTTGTTGGAATTGAATATAATACTCACCTGATGTATAACATTTGGATTTGTGTGTTTAATTGTTATATATTGATTATTATGAGTTGTCTTTTTTGCCTAATGCTACCGTATAGATTGACAACCTCTTTTGTATGAATTTTTGGAAGAATGAATTCATAAAGAAATTCTCGTTCTAAGAGCTTAAAATTAGGAACTCATCTTATTGGTAATATTATAAAAGTATATTTGTGCTAATATGTAATAATTGTGTATGCGTTAATATGATTGCTACACGTGAATTAATATGAACATTATAAAACTTTTAAATTTGTTAACACATTTGATAGACATAGAATTGTGTTAACTATTAATTAATCTTCATCTTGTTAGTTTAGTTATTAGACATAAAGATGTATTAATAAGTTACTGATATAACCAAGAGATGCATTATCAATTAGTACATATGAGATGTTGCACTAAAACTCAATTTCACAAACATAATTTTTGGACATAAAGATTTGTTTTGTGGGTCGAAGTTCTTCATATTAAGGGTAACATTACTAGACACAAAACTTTATTTCATGAGCTACTAAATTGATTAAGACATTAACTTTTAATACTATTGAGATTTCGTTGTTTTGAAAGAATCATTGCTTAATAAATTTGTATTGCTAAATCAAGTGTGTGAAGACAAGTGAATAGTAAAGTTAAATCTCAATATTTTTATTCTATCATTTTCATCTAATAGTTTAATTCATTATTAGTATAATCAAACATACAAACCAAACTCATTTTTAAATCAACTTAGAATAACTGTTAGTCCTTTTGGAATTGATAAAAAATTTATATTTGTTTACTACACCTAACTTAATATTTTATTGAATTTTTTATCGGTCACCATCAACCCGTGCCTACACACTCTATGTACTTAAATACATGGTTTTATTCCCTCCCTTCCATCTATATCTATTGATTTTTTATTTGTTTAGAAACAATTGTTGTTCAATAATTTTAAGACTTGGCTGAACTTTTCTCTCTCTTTAATTTTATCCCATTCTATCAATACAATTACTATTTAATTAAGTTTTCTTTTCTGCTTCAATCAAAACATATTACTCATTATTAATTTCTTAATATATTAACCTTAAACAATAAACTTATGGTTATTCCCAAGGTGTTGGTTTAGTCGTGTAAGACCCCACTGGATCTTCAATGTCGAGTGTTCAATTCATGTGAGTAACACTTGTTGGGAGAGATAATCATCAACCTCAAAAAAGACTAAATCATTACTAAAAAAGGTGAATAAATATCCTTAATAATATAAAAAGAACGTATGGAACAAGCAAACCCACATTTATGTTTTCTTGCAGCTTAATTTTTGTGAAGCATTGTGATTTATTGTGTATATGTGCCACATTTTGAATTAATCAAAGCAAATATATGAAGTTACACATTTTTTTAGAATAACAGATGTCCACCCCACTTATATGGTATGCAAGATGTTTGACAAATCAAAAGAAGTTTATGAAGAAGCTGGCCATTGGACAACCTTGCATTAACCCACTCAATAAGAAGGGCTTTGAGGAAAGTGTTGCCCAAAGTAATAGACAACAGTACAACACGATCAAAAGTTTGTTGTGTTGGAAAGTGTTTATAATAATGATAATAATTCATTGAATTAATCGTATAAAACTGTAGGATAAGTAATGAGAAGTAACAAAAAGCTAATCTGTGGGGGTCATGGAAAACAAAGTTACAAAGCAGAAAGAAGACATCAGCAATAACAATTAATCAATTAACTAGTTAGAAAATGACACGTTTTCTACATTTAACATATTGAAATTGTTTTACAACATGTGTTTATTAGTTTGTTAGCTAGTTAGTTAGGTAAATTTGTTGCTTATTCATATACTATAAATAAGACTTTTCATACCTAGATCAAAGTATGAGAAATCATCATAATATTCATTTTACGTTTTCGTAATATTTTTGCAATAGTGACGTCTGCAGATAATCATAATTGTCCTGTCTTTTTGTTCTATTATTTATGACCTAGCAAAGAAATAAGATCGATTATCAAGTTAACAAATTTCTTCTTATAATATATGCGACCTATTAACATTTAATTGTGACAAAAATTATCAAACATTAATTTCACGGATGAGATTATCTGCATGAATTAAATAACAATATAATTATTTATTATTAGATTAGGTTCATAGATAAAATATTGATTTTTTCGTATATTGTTTGGTTTATTTATAACCCATTTCCCCTCCCTTCAAAATGTGAGGACCTTATACATTGTTGTAAGCTTATACTAACTTTCCATCCTCATGTCATGCCAAATATTTCTTATCTTCTCGTGAACTTCCAACAAATTGATATACAAATGTCTGCCGTTTGTGCGACTGTAGTTGTGTAAGCTATGGCCTCTTTGGTCCACATTTACTGTCTAATTATTTTGTGTCATATGTATTAAGAAATATGATTGACAAGAAAATATTCAATAATTACAATTTTAATTTAAATAACTTTTTTTTTAATTAATTAAAAGTGATGATACATAAAGTAATATAAAAAGTGGGAGATCAAATATTCTCCCAACCTCTTTATTGGACAAATTCATTACTGTGCTCTAGATATATGTTTGTTGAGAAATTATTTTCTTTTAGATTATCAATTAAATTTATTATATTTTTTATAGAACATAAAATTTAGGACACCGTGAAATAAAAAACTTGTATATCCCCGTCCTGCAGAATTGTTGATAAAAATTTGACTATATCCCTATACTTTTTTGTATCCGATTAAGTGCATGAATCGCTTCAAAGTTCACAAGAGTGACTTCTATTGGAAATCATTCTTAATTGATATAGAAACAAGACCAATAATTCTTGGTAGATGAACCATTGAATACATTTAATGATGGCTATTTCAAGGTCTAGGAATTGTTCCTTGATTCTTGAGAACTTTGAATTCTAACTTAGAAAGTTAAAGTAGCACTTTTCAAAGTGTCTTGAAAAGTATGACAACAATTAATCATCCACTGATGAAGTCTTCCTCCCCTTCACTATATATAAGAGACTTATGAGGAAGATATACAACAAACAAGTGAGAAAGAACAACATAAAGAAAAAGTGAGAGAGTTTATATCCACATTGTGTGAGATTTGTACTCCTAGTGAAATATTAAAGAGAGATTGTATTTCTATCATTTTCTAGGTGAGATTGAGTGTTATCCTCTTAGTAAGAGAAAATCAAATATTGTAATCCTACTTTCTATAGTGGAAATATTTTCTGGATTAGGTCTTGTGGTTGTTTCCTTTTCACTTTGAGGAGATTTTTTCCATGTTAAAATTATTGGTGTTATTATTCTATTCTTCTCTATTTTCTTTATCCACTTACTGCTTTCGCAAGTGCTCATTTTGCATCACACAAAGGAGGGAAATTGGTTCTGAATTTCCCAAAAGATATATCAGAGCTCCCAGGTTCATTCAGGGAGCTTAGCATGTGTAGTCTAAGATGGAAGGAACCGATAATATCTCATTTGATGGAAACATGTTCAAGTTGATAGCTGATAACTATTCCTATTGGAAGCCTATGATGGAGGATCATTTATATTGCAAATATATGCATGAGCCTATTTCTTGCAAAGACAAGTGAGAAGATAAGGGTGAGAAAGATTGGGAGCTTTCGAATCGAAAAGTTGTTGCAATGATTCGGAAGTATATTGATAGAAGTTTATTTGAGCATATGCCCACATACACAAATGCTTATGAGTTATGGTCAAAACATGAATCTATGATTCAAAATAAAACTCCCAGAAATAAAGCATATCTTGTCAGAAGGCTGGTGAAACTCGACTAAGAGATGGCAGAGCATGATAGAGCATTTGAATTCATTCAAGGGTCTTGTCAATCAATTGACAAGATAGATATGAAGATAGATGATGATGAGTTATAAGTACTTCTGCTACTGAGTTCGTTGCCTGAAAGTTGAGATACATTGGTGGTCACGCTCGGCAACTCAATCCCTAATGGGAAGGTCTCAGTTGACACTGTTTCATACAGCCTATTAATTGAAGAATCCAGAAGGAAAGAAATAGGTACATCCTTCCATTCTAAAGCAAATGTTGTGGAGAGACGTGGAATAAGTGAAAATCATGGGAGGAATGAATCTCGTGGAAGAAGTAAAAGCAAATTTTGAGGTCATTCCCAATATCGCACGAGGTCAATAACATGCTCAACCTTATCTCAACGGGTAAGTTGGATGATGCTGGTTTTGTAAGCCATTTTGGTGCGGGAAAGTGGAAACTAGCAAAAGGCAACCTCGTTATTGCTAGAGGCTCAAATGAAGGATCTTTGTACATTATGCAAGGAGGAATTTGTTCTGGAGAAGCAAATGTTGCTATCGACTCCAAAGATCTTTGGCATAGGCGATTGAGACACACGAGTGAGAAGACACTTCAGATGCTCACCAAAGACCACCTTCCAGGTATAAAAGATCAAATTTTAGATTCTTGTACTGATTGTCATTATGGTAAACAACATAGAGTCGATTTTCAGAGAACATGCAATCCCTCACAGAGAGATGAAGTACTTGAGTTGGTGTAATTAGATGTTTGTGCACCATCTGAAAGATCTCTTAGAGGAGCCGACTAATTTGTCATGTTCATAGATGATCACTCGAGAAGAGTATGAGTGTACTTGTTGAAAAGCAAAGATCAAGTACTATTAGAATTCAAAGAGTTTCATGCACTAGTAGAACGTGAGACTGGGAAAACGTTTAAGTATCTGAAAGCAGGCAATGGTGGAGAGTAACGTGGTCGATTTGAAGCCAATTGCAAGGCTTATGGTATTAGGCTGGAGAAGACACCACCAAAGACTCATTAGTTGAATGGAGTAGCTAAGAGGATGAACCGCATAATTGAAGAGAAAATCAAATGCACATTGCAAGATGTCAATCTCCCCAAGTCTTTCTGGGGTGAAGTAGTGAAGACTGTAGTGGATCTCATAAATCATACACCTTCTAGACCCCTGAACAGATAAATTCTAGAATAAGTATGGTACAAGAAGAAGACATTCTTCAATCACCTGAGAGTATTCGGATGCAAAGCCTTCATTCACATTCCAAAATATAAGAGAAATAAGCTGGATGCTAAGACCAATGAGTGCATTTACCTTGGGTCCCCAAAGGATGAATTTGTGTACAGAGTATGGGATCTGATAAACAAGAAAATTGTGAGAAGCATAGATGTTGTGTTATTTGAGGATTAGACGATCAAAGATGTTCAGAAGAAAAGTCAATGCCAGTCCAAAGTTCGCTTTGATTCATATGGGAGATTTCTCAACACACATATCATGATCATCAGATAGATCTAGAACATATAGACCAACATGCAAATCATGCTCACACAAAACTTAACCAGATTAATGAAGAGTTAGATCATGATAAAGTGGTGGTAGACACACAAATACATCAAGAACCGAGCCAGTAGAGCATCAGATGCAAGTTGAATTGAGGCACTCCGGAAGAGGCAAAATACCCTTTTGAAAGTATCCTGAAGAAGATTATATCTCATTGACAGACAATGGTGAACCTCAAGACTTTTGAGAAGCTATGCAGACAACTAATAAAGAAGAGTGGATTAAAGCCATGTAAGATAAGATGAACTCGTTACGTGAGAACCACACTTATGATATAGTGGAGTTGCCCAAAGGAAGAAAAGCCTTAAATATAAACGGGTTTATTTGCTTAAAGTTGAAGAAGGAAGCTCGAGACCAAGTGATGAGCAATATATTACACATTATTCATAACTTTAATCTAGCATGATTGATGATTTTTGGTGCATAATTGACTTTGTTTCACATGGTTTAGTGTTTTCGAATTTATTGGACTAATATTCCTAAAATGAGCTAATTTGGGATTATTTTGCCTGATTAAATCTATTATCATTTTTAGATCATATTTGACGCCAATGACATTTTGGGCATTATGGAAGTGGAGGATATGTGTTGAAGTGAAGATTGTATTTTTATTTTAGGAGTATTGTATTTGTAAATTCAGTTTTAGTTTTGGGCCCATGTTTTAAGTTCATTTTCGTTTTATGTGTTTGGGGGG
>NC_032026.1:8920785-8936808 GCF_001865875.1 Lupinus angustifolius | reverse complement strand
GGGGGGGTAAATTCAGATTCTCTCCAAACACACACATTACATTCTATCATTTTGAAACATAAGGCATTTTTCGTTTTCCATCATTTGGTTATGTTAGGGTTTCACTTCTTCTTCATTTTCATTTTAGGTTTGTTCTTCCATTGCCATGGAAGGCTAAATTTCTGGCCTAAATTCCTTTGATAATGTATTACAACTATTGAGGTTTTGTTATTAATGTATTTTCGATTTCTTTACTATTAATTTCTCTATCCTATTTCTGAATGTGGTTTGCTTAATCTCATTGTTTAGAAACTGGTTTGTGAGTTTATCTTCATTTAGTTGATTTATTCTCTAGTGCATGAATGCTTAATTTGTGTGAATTTGATAATGTTTCATGCTTATGCTAATTTCGTATAGTCAAAGGCTTAGGTTGTGAAACTGTGCAAATTAGGAAGATAATGGTTGGAATGTGAAATTAATCTTTTGAAACTGAGGATTGAGTTGTGAACAAACCAACCAACAGGATTTAGTCGTGTTATTACATTGCTTAACTTCTGTTTCTGAATTTGATTTATTTTTATATCATCCAACAACAAAAACCACTTGTGTGTGTGTGAGTATAAGGTGTTTGAAGCTTTGCTTGAAAGATAGACCTTGGGAAACGACCTAGGAGTCACTTCCTAGTACTGCAGTTTTTAATCGTTATATTATTTGCATCTGGTACAGCCTCGATCACCAAGGTACAAAGCTTAGATTGTTGTGAAAGGGTGCAATCAGAAGAAAGGAGTTGATTTTGATGAGATATTCTCACCAGTGGTGAAGTGTTCCTCCATAATAGTAGCATTGGGTCTAGCAGCTAGCCTAAACTTAGAAGTTGAACAACTTGACGGCAAACCAACTTTCTTACATGGAGATATCAAAGACTAAAATCTATATCGAGCAACCAAAAGGTTATGAAGAACCAGGCAAGGAACACTTAGTGTATCGTCTGAATAAGAGTTTATACAGTTTGAAGCAAGCCCCTAGACAATGGTACAAGAAGTTTGAATCCTTCATAACCAAATACAGTTTCAAGAAGACAACTGGTGATCATTGTGTATTCATTAAAAGGTATGAAGATTGAAACTTTATTATCCTTCTCTTATATGTTGATGATATGTTAATCATTGGGCATGACAAGACCGAGATTGTTGGTTTGAAGAATGTTTTAACCAAGTCTTTTGCTATGAAAGACTTGGGTCCTACAAAGCAGATCCTTGGAATAAGGATAATCAGAGATTGTTCCAAGAAATTGTTATGGCTAGCACAAGAGAACTATATTGAGAAAGTTCTCAAGAGATTCAACATGGATAAGGCAAAGTTTGTTAGTGTTCTACTTGTTGGACATTTCAAGTTAACAACAATGTAATGTCTAACTAGTGATGAAGAAATGAGCAGAATGCCTTATGCCTCTATGGTAGGAAGCCTAATGTATGCCATGATTTGTACAAGACCAGATATTGCCTATACAGTTGGAGTTGTGATTCAGTTCTTGTCCAATAGCGATAAAGAGCATTGGAATGCAGTAAAGTGGATATTGAGATATATGAGAGGAACTACCAAAAGATGTTTATGGTTTGGTAATGAAGATCTTATCTTAGTAGGATACACAGATGCTGACATGACTGGAGATATAGATTCCAGAAAATCTACATCAACTTATCTAACTACCTTTGCAGGGGAGCTCTATCTTGGCAATCCAAGTTACAAAGATGTGTTGCATTATCAACAACTGAAGCAGCATATATTGCAGCGTCTGAAGCTGGCAATGAGATAAAATATATGAAAAACATCTTGCATGAGTTAGATTATGTTCAAGATAGATATGTTTTGCACTATGACAACCAAAGTACAATCCACTTAGCTAAAAATCCTAAGTTTCATTCTCAGACAAAGCATATTTATTATTGATATCATTGGATACGAAATGCTTTGGGGGATGGTGAGTTACAGCTAGAGAAAATTCATACAGATGACAACTGGTCCGACCTGATGACCAAGACAGTTTCACTCAAGAAATTAACAGATTGTTGTAGAGGTGATACCCATCAATTAATTCAAGAAAGGGGAGATTTGTTGGGAATCCTTCCTAATTGATGTGGAAACAAGACCAATGAATTTTGGTAGATTAACCATTGAATACATTCAATGATGACTATTCCAAGGTCTTGTAATTGATCCTTGACTCTTGAGAACTTTGAAGTCTAACTTAGAAAGTTGGAGTAACACTTTTCAAAGTGTCTTGAAAAGTATGACAACAATTAATCATCCACTATGCCTTTATGATGAAGTTTTCCTCGATCTCGTCCACTATATAGGGGACTTATGAGGAAGAGATACAACAAGCAAGTGAGAAATTACAACATAGAGAAAAAGTGATAGAGTTTATATCCACATAGTGTGAGATTTGTATTCCTAGTGAAACACTAGAGAGTTTGTATTTCCATATTTTTTTGTGCGAGATTGAATGTTATCCTCTTAGTAAGAGAGTCAAATATTGTAATCCTACTTTCTATAGTAGAGCTATTCTCTGGAGTAGGTCTCGTGGTTGTTTCCTTCTCACATTGAGGAGGATTTTCCATGCTAAAATTATTGGTGTTATTCTACTACTTTTTTCTATTTCCTTTATCTATTTTCCGCTTCCGCAAGTGTCCATTTTGCATCAGAAGAGAAATTGGTTCTGAATTTCCCTACAATCTCTTAAAAATCTCCCATTGGGTGGAAAGCTTTGCTCATATATATGGGTGAGTTACTGATGTGTAAATTATCATTCGCAAAATTATATGCACCAAAACGAAGCAAAAAGAATCATAGAATGCATAATTTAATTATCTTCATGAATATAATAATACACATTAATTAAATTGTTACGTTTCCATTTTATATTTCATTGGTAGTCTCTCGTCTTGATGTCGAACACGATATTAATTTTTGAATTTGAAGCACTCAAATAGACTATAGAGAATACTTGAAAGTCTAATATTGGGTCTAAATTTTAATATTTGACGCCTAAAAAAATTTAAGAGTTCAATTTTTTCTTTATTTTTAAATTAAAAGTTAGAAAATATAATAAAGTAATGTTTTCCCTTATACCTGAGGATCTAATACTAGATGAAATGATAACACAAGTACTTTGAAAAAATTAATGGTATAAATTTTAAATTATTTTTAAATAAAACAATTAAAAATAATCAACCCTGTTATAACCTCATATTTTAATAATGGACTTTTCAGGAACCCTAAGGCAACAAGGGTGACACCACACATCAAACATTCCAAAATGTACCATAAGTCAATACCAATTGGTACAAATGGATGAGAGTAATAATGTAATACACACAATCATGTATAAGTTGAGCTATGCTTTAAATACGCGTTTATTTTTATTATAAAACACTTTCAACCAAATTATAAAACAGAAAAACACGAATGAATCAATATTATAAGAGTTTTTTACATTGTTATTGTATTATTTATTATTTATTTTCAATTATTATTGACTTTTAAATAAAAATTAATATAAATTAATGGTGAATAATAAATTGATTGTGTATAAATCTGTACACCGTCGGACCATATATATATATTACATTATGATAATAATCAATAATTTTGATATTTTTTATTGCATTTTAATTTAACATACGCTAAATTAATATTATTGTACTTCTGAGCTAATAGTCCTATAACAAACATTTAATTAACCTCATTATATATGGATTTTTCATTTATCTGAGACAAAAAGAGAGTTAAAATCTTTAATATGGAGAAATGAAAAAGTAGTTAATGTTTCCTAGAAGTCGTAAAGCAACTTCTAAAAAATCACAACAACCTTTTAGTTATGAAGAAATGAAAAAATACTTAACTTATTTTATTAAATGAAAATATAAGTGTTGAAATATTAACGAAGTAAGTGCAACTTTTTAATTTATAAATAAAAGAAATATCTAAATCATATTACGAATCTTTTTAAGAGGTGGTTGGCTCAATTAATATATGTGTGTATTTTGTTAAGCAAAAAATTTGAGTTCATATTAAAAACTAATATTCCCATAGAAAGAATGTTCTCCACTAGTATAAAACTGTGGAAACTTGATCCTTAAAAAAGATATATTATATATTAGGAAGCTTCCTTTCTTATAATTTTTAATTGGTTATTTTATATGGTTCATGGTTGCATAGTAAGGTGACAAAATGATGGCTTTTACACGTTGGCAATCGACCTTGCATCCTCACCCCTTTCTTCTTTCTTTGTGCATCCTAATGTTCCCACTCCAGCTAGCAACCAAAATCATAACAAAGCAAAATGTCAAAAGAAATATGAAGGTTGTGCTCATGATTCACCACTATTTCAACATTGCATAATATTTATACTTTGGGAATGATAAACTAGATTGTTATACGTAATGATACATTGTTTTTCATGTGTTACTTTACTAAGTGGTAATTTTATTCAATCTAATTAATTATTCATTATGCATGACACATTGTTTTATTCATTGTGCATAATATTTATCATATCCACCCTACCAAATAAGCTTTTATCATGTCTAGTGTTAATTGCACACCAATAATGATAACATTAATTAATGTGGTAATGGTGATATTGAAGTGTGAGGAAAAAACGTATACTTGTCATTAATCTACCTCCACATGACATAGAAAATATATTAGGTCAATAAGAAATGATAAGCTAACAAAATAACCCTATCCTATTTTTGCTCCCTTACTAAACTCTTGATTACAATATAATATGAGTGTAATATTTATGTATTATCAGTATATAAAGATTTATACACAATCACTATATCATCTACCATTCATTTAGATTATTTTTTGAAGAGTAAATATAAATGATAGATAATATAGTGATAATATATAGAATTTATACATTAACAATGTATATATCTTTTTTTCATATAATATTGAGACCTATCCTATTATTATGTTTAATTTATCCTAACCACTAAAATATTCCTAAAATCATACTAAAAAGTTTGGAATAAGAGACAAGTACATTATATAAATAATATAAAAATGTATTATGATAATCTATTTAATTTTAAATGTAGAATATGATAACATAAAAATTTAAAAGTGGACAAATATATCGTATAAGGAGTATATATTAAGGAAACCGTTTCGTCCTTCCTTGCAATGAAAACTTATAATGAATAAATTTTGATAAAATACTAAAAATTTAATTATTTTTTAATATCTAAATGTAACATATTACATATAGGGAATGGAGTATATCCTTGTATAAGGAGATAAGTTATCTCCTTCTGCCAGTGAAATCATGACATGTGTCATATTTCATCATTTTCTATAAAAATATTTTTAAAAATAAACAAAATAGCACACATGTCACATTTTTACTAGCTAGAGGAGATAAGGTATCTCCTTATACAGGGAGATACATTATTCTCTTACATGGGAATGGAGTATCTCCTTGTATAAGGAGATAAGTTATCTCCTTCTGCCAGTGAAATCATGACATGTGTCATATTTCATCATTTTCTATAAAAATATTTTTAAAAATAAACAAAATAGCACACATGTCACATTTTTACTAGCTAGAGGAGACAAGGTATCTCCTTATACAGGGAGATACATTATTCTCTTACATGGGAATGGAGTATCTCCTTGTATAAGGAGATAAGTTATCTCCTTCTGCCAGTGAAATCATGACATGTGTCATATTTCATCATTTTCTATAAAAATATTTTTAAAAATAAACAAAATAGTACACATGTCACATTTTTACTAGTTAGAGGAGATAAGTTATCTCCTTATACAATGAGATACATTATTCTCTTACATATATCTCTATACAAAATTTTCTGTATAAAAAATAAAAAAAAATGGCAGGTTACATTACAATTCATAATACTCCTAACCCAACTGTATCCTCTTGTTTCTTTACTCTATCTCTCTCATCATATTCTCAATTTTCAATCTCTCTGAGATTCTCGCTTTTCCGGTTATCATTCTCATTCCAATTAAATAATGAAGTAATTAGTAAACAAACATTAATAAATCAAACAACTTCCACTTTGAAATTAAATTTCAACTTTTTACTATTTTTATTAGTAGCTAAGTTATTTAGAAAACGATACTTAATGTTCAATCCCTGTTATATGTTTCAAAATACGTTATTGATGGGAGTAAAATCCATTTTGACTATCATATGACTGAAAAATTATTATAGTATCATAGGTTTTATTTAAGAGTGGAGTTTTGAAGGAGAAGGAAAAGAATGGTTTCGCAAAGTCTTCTTATTATTTGAGAGTTGGATGAAGGAGATGAGAATGTTTTGGAGAATTTCTCAAACTCTCTAAAACCATATGTGTATCTATTTTTTAAATTTCTCCAATTGGAGTTTTTGGAGATAAAATATCAAAATAGTTAAACATGTTTAATAATATATATAATTATACATTATTGTTCATTTCTCATTGTTAATTATATTTTTAAAGGAAAAAAATGTTGTTACATTATCATTAGTTTACACTCTTTCATCTAAATTTCATATTCTCAGACAATGGAGAAGATTTCCTTCCTTTTCCCTTCCAATCCTCTCCTTATTAACCATTTGATCTCTCTCATTTCCTTTCCCTCCTTACTTCTAAACAAAGTCTTAGATAATAGTAACGAGATGTTTATACGAATAATACTTGTTGATCTTTTAAAGGATCATCTTATTTTACTAAGTTACAAAAATATATAGTTAATAAGCACTTCAAGTAGTTTTTGAACTTATAAACTACATTTATGTCATACCATAAGTCATTGTTTCGGAGTTATGAGATGGATCAAAGAGTTAGAAAAGGGAAGAAAATTCTCTTCATTGTTTAGAAGTATGAAATTTAGATGAGAGGATAAACTAATGATAATGTAAAATTATTTTTTTAATTTTTTCTTTAAAAATATAATTAACAATGAGAAATAAACAATAATGTATAATTATATAATATACAATAAAATATACATATGGAAGATTTTGGAGTGTTTGAGAAATCTTCCCTTTTCTAACTCTTTGATCCATCTCATAACTCCAAAACAATGACTTATGGTATGACATAAATGTAGTTTATAAGTTCAAAAACTACTTGAAGTGCTTATTAACTATATATTTTTGTAACTTAGTAAAATAAGATGATCCTTTAAAAGATCAACAAGTATTATTCGTATAAACATCTCGTTACTATTATCCATGACTTTGTTTAGAAGTTAGGAGGGAAAGGAAATGGGAGAGATCAAATGGTTAATAAGGAGAGGATTGGAAGGGAAAAGGAAGGAAATCTTCTCCATTGTCTGAGAATATGAAATTTAGATGAAAGAGTGTAAACTAATGATAATGTAACAACATTTTTTTCCTTTAAAAATATAATTAACAATGAGAAAGACCTTCTCATCTCCTTTATCCAACTCCCAAACAATAAGAATGCTTTCCAAAACTATCATTTCTTTTCCCTTTCCCTCCAAAACCCAACTCCCAAACAAAATCTAACTATTAATTTTTTTATTGGCTACTCTTAATAATTTGATTCACTAAACTAACTCACAAATTTTTAACCTACTAAATATTACCTTAACCGTCTAGATAATTTACAACTAATTACATCAATTAGAACTTTAATTTATGGGTCTAGAACTACTATTAAATATGGGCACATAGTTCTGCCAATAAATCGAACTATTCGGTATTCGTCCAAACTCAATTCATTATTTAGATTGACAAACATGGTTCATAAATAAAATAAGCCGAATTTGAGCTAAAAATTGAGCTCGTTAAATAAATGAACCGAACTTGAGCTGAATAGAGTTCGATTCGGTAGGTTCATGAGTTGGCTATATATATATATATATATATATATATATAAACTACTCTTTTATGTTTATTGTTATTATACGATGACACATACATTATTTTTATGTTTATTGTTATTATATATATAAACAAAGTTATATTTATAGAATGTAATATCTATGCATCATCATTGTAAATATTATACATAATCGCTACATCTTTCATCATTACTTTGATTACTTTTTTGAAGAGTCATGATGATTTAACATGAATGATAAATGATATAATGACAGTGTATAAAACTCATATATTATCAGTGTATACATTTTTTCTCATATTTATATATAACCTTATCCAATATTTTTTCAAAACGAATTAATTATTTGAGTTGTCCAAGTGAACCAATTCGAGTCGAACAGCTCGTGAACTTTAGTTGTGCCGAATAGTTCGTGAACTTTAACTGTACCGAGCAGTTCATGAACTTTAACAAAACCGAACTCGAACTAAAAAACTAACTTATCGGAGTGGAGTTGAGTTTCAATTCAAGCAAATCATTATCAAGATGAACCGAACTAAGTTCTGGTTTTACTCTATTTGACTCGTTTCCAATCCTAGAAGCACACATATGTATTGCAATACATTATTTGAATTTAATATATTTAAAATTTAAAATATACATATATTAGAATATAATTTTAAAAAACAGTGGGACCCATCCTTATCTAACATGCCCTTATCACAAAAAACTAATGCATGCTCCAAAAAACTAATGTAATTTCTTACACCATTAATAAAGCTCATCTAAAAAATTAGGACTCTACTAAATTGTATAAACTACACATTTGAAATACGACTTATTATTTAATTTGATAAACTTGATTTATAAACTAAATGAGTTGAACTTAAACAAAAAATTAAATTCGTTAAATAAACGAACCGAGTTTAAGCTAAATATAGTTCTATTCGTTATATTCTTGAGGTGACTCAGTTATATGTGTTATGTATATATACACATATAATCGAGTCATCTAAAAAACATAACGAATATAAATTAAAAGGTAATGGTCAAATAAGATTCAATTATACATAATAATTGATCACATTTGTCATACTAAAGATTGTTATTAATTGAGTTACTTTCTATACATACATATACATATCGACAATCTATAATACATGAATTTTAATTGGTAACTATATTTACTATTGATTCATAAAAAATTTCTACATGTATATGTATAATCCACTAACACCTTGTAGACCCTTTAAATGTATGTCGATGAGAAACCTAAATTAGATTTCGTTAACTCACTCCAAAGGTGTGAACTTTAATTGAACTCACTTAAGTTGAAAAATTAGTTTGACATTAAACTCGATTCATAATCCGACTCAAGTCAATCCTTAACGACTCAAGCTGAGTTGAGTGAAGTTCATCACCAATAGCTTCCAATTAGATACAAATATTTCTGGGAGGCATGTCATTTAGTGGTTTGTTTAGCAAATCAACTAATGATAAAAAAATGTATCGAAAGAAAACCTAATGAAACAAGTAATTTAATGTATATATGAAGTATTTTTTAAGATTTATTATTTAATTAAATATTAAAAAAACGAAGGCTTTTATAAACCTATACAATTTCATGATATGAGAGAGAAAGAATTTGCTGATATTAAACCGCAAACCATTTTCATTACATTATTACACCGCAAACATGGTCGGCGAACTCTCCGCCGGGAATCACTCGTCGGATGATATCCTTTCTATCATTCACGACATCACTGGAATGTGTTCCGCCAACACACCCTCCGCTGCCGATGCCATGTTCAGGAAAGACTGCATCGATTTAGTTCGCCGAATCTCGCTCCTCACCTACTTGTTCGAGGAGGTTAAGGAATTGAACAAGATTGTGGAGTTTGCTTCCACTTCTTCTACTACTACTGATGACTATGATTCGTGGTCCTCTGATATGGTTCTTGCTCTTCACTCTGCGAAACGCTTGCTTTCTATAGCTAGAAACTTTCGTTTCAATTGCTCTTTTGTGAGTTACTCTTGATCTAACTTTTTTTTCTGGTTTTTGAAATCCAGCTTATTTGTTAAACGATCGTTTATGCTTTGCAGTAATTTAGATCCGTAGTTCACCTTTTTTTCGAATAGGGATCATCTGTCCCACTTTTTATATAAGGAAGACAAGTTTAATTTCGAACGATACTCGAAAATTGACTTTAAAAGATGAGATGCAAAAAAAAATCTTTATGCATGCAGTCGATGGCTTTGAAGGACCATTGAACCATGAGATATGATTGTAGAATTTTGTTAGTGACTTAGTTTCATCAACGCATTGCTCATGTGAGTGTTGCTCCTTAGAATATCTTAATTTAGTGGGAGTCTATATGGTTTATGGTTTATTTTGGACATATTATATTACTTTTATGCATAATAAAGTTAACAACTTATTCTTCAATATTAAAATGTACTTATTTATTTTTTGCATGTAATGATTGTGTTATAATTAAATATTACGAATTTATTTCACTAAAGATTAAAGTGTGCTAATTAGGAATAGACATGTTTGAGATCACATTTGACAAAAAATTTAGGTTACTTATCCATATTTGACATATGTCATTAATTATATTAATATAGTAATTATCATGATCAAGTTATACTTGACTCTAATGAAGGTTGAGTGGTTCCATAATTGATATATTTGATAAACTAGATTGTATTAAGGCAATTCTATAGGAAAATGATATATTCTTCCACTAAATCCTCCTATTTAGAAGAAAGTGACATATGTCACAAAGTAATATTTTGTTTATTAATGATTAGTTTATAAGTGACTGAGTCACTTTCTTTTGAGTATGATGATTTGTAGATGATTTAGCATGATAATACATCATTACTCCTAAATATAAATGGCATACATGTATTCGCCTAAGGAATGTGTGATATAATTTTTTCGGGAGAATATGAAGCCCAAATAGAAAATTATTAAAATTTTATTATTTCTAATGGCATCATATATTTTAATATAATTATAGTGACTAATTTATTGAAGGGGTTGCAAAATAAGTAGTATAATCTTGACATCACTTCTAAATACTGATACAGGCTTAATAATCAAAGAGCTTAATAAGCTGATAACCATGTTGGGCTACATGGGATAATGAAAATTGTACATGTTAACATATCACGAAAGCAATAGTCCCTAGCACACCAAAATATTTTTACCTTATTTGCATTGTTTTTATTAGGTGAGATCCTGAAAATGAAGATGCTTTGATAATTTCCCAATGAAAAGAATGTTCCATAGGTTACTCATGGCATGTTTCCTTGACGAAAGTTGTTCCTCTTTTTGGCATTTGTATACTGTTCTTTGTATTATTTACTTGGTTCATAAAATATTCTTCAAATGGAGATTATTTTACACTTCTATAATTATTTAACTTAGAATCTTAGCAATGCTGAATTTCTGTGGACATGTATATCTGTAAAAGGATGTCTGTGTACATCTCTGAAATGTGATATATCTTGATTTAAGGATGGAGCTGCAAAAACCACTGTCTTCCAATTTCAGTGTATGACATGGAAATTGGAAAAAATATGAAGCAACTTACCCTATGACAATATAGACATCTCAGAAGAAGTCAGAGAACAGGTTGAACTTGGATAAATGTGGTTTTTTTGTTAGTCACTTTTACCTAAACTTCCTTCAATGAATTTACTAATATTATCTGTTTTTCTAGGTGGACTTGGTGAGAACACAATTGAGGCGAGCCACAGATAAACATGGATTTATGATTTCAAAAATGCCATCTCATGAATTACCCCAGTCACTGGCTCAAGAGATTAGCCAAGTTCATGGCAAATCTGTGAATGGATTGCATAAACAACTCAGTTGTCCTGAAAATTTATCAGAAGTGAACAGTATTCCTAAAAACAATAGTGGGATTCAGAGATTTCTCTCTTGGAAAGATCAAGGAGCATCCCTGCATCTACTGATGTATCCTCATCAAATGTAAATGTTCCCGAAAGTCAAGAAAATTCAGAGAGTAAGTGTCTATCCGGAGTTAAAAAACCAGAAGCCATTGTGATCCCTGAAGATTTTCTTTGCCCAATATCTCTGGAACTAATGAGAGATCCTGTTATTGTGGCTACGGGTCAGGTATATTCATTTCAGATGTTGCATAAAACACAAAGCTTCCTGTAAATTTCTTAGCTCACCCATATTTCATGCTCAGTTTTTTACTTTTTTTTAATTCTGCAGACATATGAGAGATCTTACATACAGAGATGGATAGATTGTGGAAATATAACGTGTCCAAAAACTCAGCAGAAGCTCCAACATTTGACCCTTACACCAAATTATGTGTTAAGGAGCCTTATTACTCAGTGGTGTATAGATCACAACATTGAGCAGCCAACAGGACTAACTAATGGCAAAATAAAAAAGAGTGATGGATCATTCAGAGATGTTACAGGTGACGTAGAAGCAATTGAAGCTTTGGTCCGGAAGCTCTCCAGCCGGTCCATTGAGGAGCGAAGATCAGCTGTTTCTGAAATTCGATCACTATCCAAACGAAGCACAGACAAAAGGATACTAATTGCTGAAGCTGGAGCAATTCCAGTTCTAGTCAGCCTCTTAACATCAGAAGATGTATTGACGCAAGACAATGCAATTACTTCCATTCTCAACCTTTCTATATGCGGAAACAACAAGGGACTTATAATGCTTGCTGGTGCCATTCCATCCATTGTCCAAGTCCTCCGAGCTGGAACCATGGAATCGAGAGAAAACACAGCAGCAACCCTCTTTAGCTTGTCACTTGCAGATGAGAACAAAATAATAATTGGTGCCTCAGGAGCTATTCCCGCATTGGTAGAATTGCTCCAAAATGGCAGCCCTAGAGGGGGAAAAGATGCAGCAACAGCATTGTTCAATTTATGCATTTATCAAGGGAACAAGGGCAAGGCCATTAGAGCAGGGATTATCACATCATTGTTGAAGATGCTTACAGATTCAAGCAAATCAATGGTCGACGAAGCCCTAACAATAATGTCAGTTCTTGCAAGCCACCATGAGGCAAAGGTTGCTATAGTAAAAGCCAGCACAATACCAGTTTTAATAGATATTTTGAGGACAGGATTGCCTCGCAACAAAGAGAATGCAGCAGCCATTTTATTTGCTTTGTGCAAGAGGGATACTCGGTGCTGCCGTACCGCTTTCTGACCTTTCTCGGAGTGGTACAGAGAGGGCCAAACGGAAGGCTACTTCATTATTGGAGCATCTTCATAAGTTACAGCAGGTATGAATGGTGTTGTGGTGCAAAGCATATTTTCAATATATTTCTATCTGATTCTTTGACATAATTTTGCACACTTTGTTTGGCAAAATGATCAAAGGAGGGTGAAATAAGAAAGTCAGCCTCATTGGTTCAGTATTATTTTTTCCTTTTCTTGGCTTGTTCTTCTTTTAACCCCCTGTATGAGCTTGTAAAGTAATGAATTCATATATTGTTTTCCTTATGAAATTCTTAAAGAAGTTTCTGTTTTCCTCTGATTTGTTTTCTCTGTTGTAAAAGCTGATTGTGTGATAAGCTTCTACCCCTTCTGTCCCCCAACCAAAGAATTCACCCCATTCACAAAGAAACTAGGCAGCAAAAGAAAACTGAAGTAGTCTTGGTGTCTAAATAATATAAATAAATATATGTATCTGGTATGAACATAATTCCTTTTTGTGGTGCAAATCAAATCATGGAAGTGGAAGATGGAAAGAGAAAGAGAAGGAAATTGATATAAAGAAAATTAAACATTTGTTTGAGTAATTAAAAATGTGAACAGTTTATTTGCTAAGTTTTTTAACTAACAAGTGCCTAAATGGGAAGATATTTATCAATTGGTTGAAAATTAGAGACTTCAGGTAAAGGCTTTGGGTTATGTTCATTATACTAATTGTGTTCTTCGTGATGTAAATGAGCCAATGAGATTAAGTTGCTCTGAGCTATATTGCATTTGGTCTTTTAAGCACACCATATGGTAGCTTGATTAATATCACCAAAAACCTTCTTGTCTGTGATGACTGTCATACTGTTACCAAATACAAAAATAGTTAATAGGGAAATGCTTATTTGAGATTGAAGCCCTTGAGCCTATTGTTTTCTAGTTCTTGATTAAAGCCCCATTTGCCACACTCTCTATAGAAATTGTCACTAGTGAGAGTGAGCAAAGTTGTTGGGAACAAACGAACAATCAAATAGTAAAGAGTATAGAGACAAGAGAATAACACAAGAGATTTGGTAACGAGGTTCGGCCAATTATGTCTACGTCCCCGGAAGAGTTGAGCGGCTACCACTATATATTATTAGAGAATTAGGATTAGTATTTGACTATTCTTCTCCTTGTTACATTAAGTTTACATAATATAAATATATATAGCCCTTTACCCCAACCTCTTTAGATCAACCAATTGTTGGGAACAAGCGAACAATCAAATAGTAAAGAGTATAGAGACAAGAGAATAACACAAGAGATTTGGTAACGAGGTTCGGCCAATTGTGCCTACGTCCCCGGGAGCGTTGAGCGGCTACCACTATATATTATTAGAGAATAAGGATTAGTGTTTTACTATTCTTCTCCTTGTTACATTAGGTTTACATAACATCAATATATATAGCCCTCTACCCCAACCCCTTTACATCAGCTCAAGCCCATAACTTGTATTGTTGTTATCTAGAGATATGAGTCATTGCACAACAATCTCCACCTTGGCGAATATCATCAATCTCCATCTTCCGCCATTGGGTTGGGGGCGCTCCATAGTCCAGCATCAGTGAATGTTCAGCAAGCTCAGGCAATGTCTGAACTTGTCCACGGTAACCGGTTTGGTTAGCATATCAGCTGCATTTTCTGAAGTGTGAACCTCCTGCAATAGTATCTGTCCACAAGCTCCCAACTCTCTGATCTTGTGAAATCTCACATCAATATGTTTGGTCCTAGCATGATACACCTAGTTCTTTGCCAAGACTATAGCACTCTGACTGTCACAATGCAGCGGAATTCCACCTTGCGATGATCTCCACATAATTGGTCCACCTGCAAGGGTGAAAACAAACCTCATTGTGGACCTTCTAACATCCAAGTCTCCTACATAGTCCGAATCAACATAACCAATAACTGAAGGTTTACTCTGTTGGCAGCCAAACATGATACCGAGACATGTAGTCCCCTTCAAATATCTGAAAATCCATTTGACTGCTTCCCAATGTTGCTTCCCTGGTTTCGACATGTACTTGCATACTTGACTGACTGCTTGCGCCAAGTCCAGTCTAGTACAAACCATAGCATACATCAAGCAACCCACTGCACTGGCATATGGAACCTTTACATGTATTCCTTCTCTTCATTTGTCTTTGGACACTGATCTAGGGAAAGCTTGAATTGATTTGCCAATGGAGTGCTTACTGCTTTAGCATTGCTCATATCAAATCTCTCTAAGATCTTTTCAACATAGCTTTGCTGGGAGAGCCATAGTTTTCTAGTTCCCCTATCCCTGTGAATCTTCATCCCAAGAATCTACCTAGCAGCCCCTAAATCTTTCATGTCAAACTCCTTACCTAGCATGACTTTCAGCTCATTGATATCACTCAAATGATTAGCAGCAATCAACATATCATCAACATAAAGTAAGAAAAATAAACGAATCATCGTCAAGACTTCTCACATAAACACAACAATCATACTCACAGCGCTTATAGCCAAGCTTCAACATATAAGTGTCAAACCGCTTGTACCACTGTCTGGGAGACTACTTCAACCCATATAGAGACTTCTTCAACTTGTAAACCAAGTGACTCTATCTAGCTGCATTGAACCCCTCTGGTTGTGTCATGTAAATTTTCTCCTCTAATTCACCATGGAGAAAGGCAGTCTTCACATCCATCTGTTCTAAGTGCATATCCTGACTGGCTACCACGGCAAACACTGGCTTGATAGAAGTGTGTCTCACCACCGAGGAGAAAATCTCATTGTAGTCGATCCCTTTCTACTATGAATACCCTTTTGCTACAAGATGAGCCTTGAACTTTTCCCCTTATTTTTCTGATACTGCTGGCTTCCTCTTGTACACCCACTTGCACCCAACTGTATGCTTGTCTAGGGGCAATGAAACAAGCTCCCAAGTTTGGTTCTTCTG
>NC_032026.1:8918941-8920685 GCF_001865875.1 Lupinus angustifolius | reverse complement strand
GCCTTTATTCACCTGAACCATTTCATTGCTCACTGAAATTATATTTGATCCCAAAGTCTCTCCATTTGGCCTAACCACTTCTGTCAAACCTGACTGTTTCATCATGAAATGTTCATCAAACACTGCATCTCTGCTCAACACCACCTTTCTGGAAACTGGATCCCAGAACTTGAACCCCTTCACACCTTTGGTATATCCAATGAAGATACACCTCTTTGACTTAGGATCAAGTTTAGATCGTTCATCACTAGGTACATGTACATAAATATGACAACCAAATATGTGTAACATATTATAATTGACTAGGTTACCTGTACATACTTCTTCTGCAACTTTACCATCCAATGAAGCGCGTGGTGATCTATTGATGACATAACATGCCATGCTAAGTGCCTCTGCCCAAAATCTTTTGGAAAGTCCAGCATTCAGTCTCATACATCTGGCCATCTCTGTAAGAGTTCTATTCATCCTCTCTACAACACTATTCTGCTGAGAAGCCTTCTTCACTAAAAAGTGTCTCTGAATGCCATGACCCTCACAAAATTTCTGAAACTGTGAGTTTTTGTACTCCAGTTATCTGACCTCATGTATTTGATTTTCCTTCCAGTCTGGTTCTCTACCTCTGCCTTCCAAACCTTGAACTTGGCAAAGACTTCTGACTTATGCTTCAGAAAATATACCCAGACCTTACGAGAAAGTCATCAACGAAGGTAACAAAATACCTAGAACCTCCTACGGATGGTTCTTGAGTGGGTCCCCATACATCAGTGTGGACATAGTCTAGAATGCCCCGAGTTTTGTGTTGGTCAGCCTTGAAACTAACTCAAGTCTGTTTCCCAAGCACACAATACTTGCACAAATCTAGCTTGCATTTGCTGACTCCCCTCAACAGTCATCTTTTGCATAGTTCTGTCATGTCATGCATACTCGTATGTCCTAAACGCATGTGCCATAATTTTGTAGTACCATGGTCTGAATCTACTGAGATTTCTTCACCCACTCCAACAACTCCACCTACAACTGTTCTCCCTAACAACTTGTAAGTGTTGCCTCCAGTCCTTTTATCCTTCATCATTGTCAGAGCACATTTGCATACTCGAAGAATAGCAGTGTCCCCATCAGATCTACAGCTAAATCTTTTGGCCTACAATGTTCCCAAAGAAACCAAATTCTTCTTCAAATCTGGTATCTCCCAGACCAATAATTTCACATGCTTTATTATTTCCGAGATATACGAAACCAAAATTGCATGCCCTGTATGTGGTGAACCATTCTCTATTTGGCGTCATGTGGTGCGAACAACTAATGTCAAGTATCTACTCATCTGTACTATAATTTGATGATACAAATAGTAGATCAACTTCACTGTTGTAACCAGGATCATCTTTCTGTGCAACATTTGCATATATAGATACTTCATCTTCCCCCACCAGCTTGCTAGAACTCCATTCATTAGGACAATCCTTTTTGTAATGCCTAGTTTGTTTGCACTTATAGCACTCTACTAGTATTCTGTCCTTGGAATTTGGTCTTTTCCCTTTGGCAGGACCTCCTCTGTCTTGTCTCCTCCCACACGCTTGGCTCCCTTTCACATACAGACCATCACTCTGAAACCCTTCACCTACATTCTATCTTCTTTGAGTGTGAGACAAAAGTGTAGATGTGATCTCATCTAATTTGATTGAGTCTTTCCCGTACGTCAATGTTGACACCAAGTGTTCATAGGAATTTGGCAAAGAACACA
>NC_032026.1:8918047-8918841 GCF_001865875.1 Lupinus angustifolius | reverse complement strand
ATGTTTCAAATACAACTTATTTGTTAGAGACTTGGACATGAACCGCTTCTCTAATGTCTCTCATACCTCTGTTGGTGACGTCAGATCCATACCATGATACATCACCTCATCTGATAGACAGAGCCGTATGGTTCCCGCAGCTTTCTCCTTCAACTCTTCACAACCCAGTTGATCCATATCCTCTGTTTTATTCTCATGCAGCGCCTTTGATAGACCTTGTTGAGCCAATACATCTTTAACCCTCCTTTGCCACAATCCGAAATTACCAGTTCCATCGAACTTCCCCATCTCGAATTTGGCACCTGGGTTAAGAGCCATATGATACCAATTGTTGGGAACAAGCGAACAATCAAATAGTAAAGAGTACATAGACAAGAGAATAACACAAGAGATTTGGTAACGAGGTTCGACCAATTGTGCCTACGTCTCTAGGAGCGTTGAGCGGCTACCACTATATATTATTAGAGAATTAGGATTAGTGTCTGATTATTCTTCTCCTTGTTACATTAGGTTTACATAATATAAATATATATAGTCCTCTACTCCAACCCCTTTACATCAGCCCACACCCATAACTTGTATTGATATTATCTAGAGATATGAATCATTGCACAACAAAAGTATTTTCACTTGTTGAATATGATGTCTTCTTTGGATTCTCCCTTAAACCATATCCAGTGTTAATGGTTGTTCCAGCTTCAGAACGACCAACTTTTTCTGTGTTTTTTTTGTCTTTGTCCTTCGTATCTACTGATGATGACAAATTTGTGATGTGAGCCCTCACGTGACCCCCC
>NC_032026.1:8904126-8917947 GCF_001865875.1 Lupinus angustifolius | reverse complement strand
GGATCTACCACTTTGGAAACTCTTCCTGTAGAATTTGTACATGTATTGTTGTTTTACCAATTCTTGGTCTTCTTCCATTGAATTCTCAACACAGATCAGAGAAGCAAAAGGGTTGTTATATTCAATACTGAATCGGAGGATATCCAAGAATGCATCACATTCTTCATTCGATCTTCTCTCTTCACAAACTTCTCCGCTTTATGTTGAATTGTTTGACGATGATTCATTGTTGAATCTTGGAAGAGAAAGATAATAATTGTAGAAAATGCACAGCGGTGACCAAGGCCTTCAAGATGAATGCTCATATATTATGGTTATTTCTCATATATGATCAAGACATGAAAAACCTTATTTATAATACAAGAGTATATAATTTTAGAAAAGAAGTTACCCAAAAGGACTTAACAAACTTAGCTAACTTTTGAATGAAAGATCATACTAAGCCTAACTAAAACAATTATTCTAAATTAAAATGTGTCAATTACAAGAATTGTTCAATCAATACTTCACTTGATTTTCTAACCAGTTAATCGATTAATTATAGTATTAATAGATTAACACCTACCTAATTAATCAATTAACTATAGTGTTAATCGATTAAATGTTATTATTGTTGTCTTGTTTCTACTTCCTTGTAGCTTTATTTTCTAATACTTACTAAAAGAGATATATATTTATTTTAGCATCAAACTTATCCTGTCGTTGTCAATGGTTGTTAGTGTGGTTGGTGTTATGGAACTTCAACTCTGGGGAAAGTTTTTGTGACATTATTGTGGTGGGTATTTTTTACTACACTTAAATCTTGACCTGAGCACATTATCAGTAAGTTGGACTAAGTCGCGAAAATAATTTATGTGTTCATACAAAGAAAATAAATGTTGGGCTAATAGTGTTCTTAATTGAAAATGAAAATGGATGGGTGTTATTCATTGACGTTGTGAAGACACACAATTCCTGCCCTTCCAAGATTTGAGTAAGGTTTCTTGTTGATCTTTACTTTATTTTTGAAATAAAAGAAAGATAAAGTAAGTTAGACATAAAAATGAGAATTATGAGAATTACACAGGAAGTGAATTATAATATTCAAAACTTGATATTCTAATTTTTAAAAATTAGAGAATGAAATGAATCGTGTTTCACCTTGATTTGTTAAGAATTAACTAGAGTTTAATATGAATTATTCTTCAGCTTAAGATTAGTTTATTTGAAGTTCACGAATTTTCGAGTAGATTAATAAACTTAAATTTATATCTTTCAACAAGTGAAATAATGATAGTTGATACACATATATATGTATTAAATAATAGCTTGATTTGTATGAAAATATTAATTTTAATATATGAAATACATATTATATAAATAATAACTAAAAAAGATATATTTAAAATATGTATATATATGTTTTATAAAATATATATAATTTATGATAAAACATTTTGACTTCAATTTATATCAACCTCACTTAATGAGATTATAGTTTGATTGTTATATATATATATATATATATATATATTTATTTATTTATTTATTGTATAGATATGTGTTACTAAAAGTGTGAGGTTACATTCTGACCTATCATATTCATGTGTATTATTTTTAATTAAAACTCAATTATTATAAGCACAGCAAAGAATGGAGTGTAAAAAATTGTTTATTAGTAAAGCACAAACCATTTTCTCATCTTTAAACTTTATTTAAAAAAATCACATTACATCATTTAATATTTCAATTTTTGGAACAAACCTGATTGAAGAGCATACCAAAATCATTTTAATTTTTAACTCGTGTTTGTTCTTATTGGGGTAGGAACCATTTAGATTAGACTTAGTTTTAAACATATTGAAAAAAATTAAGACATATGTTTGATGTGTTTAAGAGCCTAACCGCAAGCCTTTTCAAAAAATTATTATACTATACAACCTTTAAAATAGGCCAAGAGACATAAATAAATTAATGTGTACCAATTAGATTATATTTTTGCATATAAAATTCATACATAATAATATTATTTAATTAATATTGATATATAATAAAGTAAATATATTAACCTATTATACTTAAAAGACTTTTTAGAAAATCTAAAGTTTGATATATTAAGTTGAATACATTTTCAATTTAAAAAACATAATCTCATTTATTTATAAAATGTTTGATATAATGTGGCTTATTATAAATCAGGTAATAACCCACCAACACCTTATGAGGCACATGTGGAACCTATTTCTCACATTAAAAAAAATTTATTATTTATTTGGGTCTCTCATATTTTTTGTGGGCAATAATTTAGTCCCTAATAAATATAAATTTCTATTTTGGTCTCCGATTTTCAAAACATAGACTCACATTAGTCATTCTGTTATCCAAGTTAATTGTACACATGACAATTTTAAGCTGAAAAATTTGCCAACTTGCCAAAACGACATTGTTTCATTTATTTTATTTTAAAAATATCTTCTTTCCATCCACCCGTTCTAAAAAAAACATATATTTTAGTCCCTCAGGATTTTGATAAGAATCATACTAGTCCATACTAGTGAAGGAAGTTTTGAACCCTAAACGTATTTCTTCACCCTAAATCATTCTTATTGATACAAAATTATTGTTTAACTCATTTTAATTGAGGAAAGATTGAAGAAAATTTCTTCAATGCATTTGATGATTTCAATATTTTTATGCATTATTGATTAGTATATGAGTGAAGGCTGCAGTTCAAGTACTAGTGCGTTCTCCCTTTACATTTTTATTTTCGTATTAAGAAGAACATTGTTTAGATAACAAGATAAAAGATTTAATCATGGAATTCTTTGTCATCTTGTTTTAACAAGATTCTAATTTCCAATACAACTACATGTGCATTGAAAACACTGTGTATGTAAGTGATTGAATCTTTCTTAGGAGAAACATTGTGCATGCTTATAAATCCATAGGTAGTTGAAAATAAAAATTCAAGCATTAGAGTGAGTAGTTTCCCACGGCATAAAGAGTACTATTAATGGAAATAGTATAGTTTGAAACAAAGCTCAACTATGTAACATAAGACAAAACCTGATATAAGTAATGAATTAATTAATTGTTATATTTTCTATCAAGTCTAAAAATCAGATTTTATCAAGAAATTGTAGTATTCTCAAGCAATTCACCAAAATTAAAGGATAACTTTGTATCAATAAGAATGATTTTAGGGTAAAGAAACTTAGTTCATGTTTCAACATTTCATTTACTAGTATAAACTATTATGATACTTAAGGAAATCTTTAGGGACAATGATGAATATTTTTTCATGATGCTGGTGAGGAGGAAGAAGATGATATAAGACGTCGTCATTTTGTGTCTTATTTTTTCAAATTGAACAATATTGTTTTGATGAGTTGGCAAAAATATCCAAAGTAAAATCAACACGTATATAATTAACATGCCACATAAAGAATTCTTTAATATTAATAGACTAAGAGTAATAAAGAAACTAACGTGAATATACATTTTAAAAATTGAGAACCAAAATGATAATTTAAATATATTTTATGAGACAATATATTTTATGATTTTTAAGCCTTTTATTTTCCTTCCTTCTGCTTGAAAATCTAATTCTCAAATTAACGTTTAAAGTTGAAGGCAACCAACCACAATTTGGAGTGGCTTTTAGGTAGAATATTTAGGGCTTCTGGATGCATGGATTTGATCAAAAGTGGCAATTCTAATTACGTAAAATGAACATCTTATCATTGGTCCAATATCATTTTTGAAAGCACAACTCCTTCCAATTTGATGTGCTGACTACCAGTGATCTCAAATTTTGGCCTTACTTTTCAAATTTCAAATCCTTATCATTTTTATTTTGGAGGGGGTCCCATCCATAATAACCAAAACAAATTCCACCTCGAATTTAAGGGAACTTGAATATAAATTACTATATTTAAAAACGTTTAATTTGAAATGCACTCAATTTTCAACTATACTCCACCCTGAGGAACCTCTTGATGATGAAATTAAGTGCTAATTTCTCATATAAGAACAAACCCAAAGTCAAAATATTTGCTACAATCACATGCAAATTTGCCACTGTAGTTGAAATTCGAAACCACGCCGCGATTACCGTTACTCATTCAAGTCTTTGAAGATATCAGAAAACAACAATTTATTTACAAAAATGTGGACTGTTGGTGCATTTCAAAATTTTAACAATTGGGCCTTTTTGATCTACACGTAGCTTCATATCAATAATCTATGATATTTCTTTATCATTGATATTGAATTAATGTCTTCAAATTATAAGGTTTATTTCCAAATTAACAATGAAAAATGTCCTAACAAAGAATATCTCCATCGCCTCATGCGGCCGTAATATTGCGGTTGCAGTGACCGCCACAACTGCATTACACTGCAATTACAGTGTGACATAGAATCACAATAATGAGACTACGTCGTATTGCAACACAACCACAATATAATACATTTGGAATGTATGAGGCTGCAACACACAGTTGCGTCGGGCCTATCAGACCGCGTCGATTTCAAAAATATTTTGTACTCACAAAATAGTTTAGACCACAATAACCACAATTCACATTATAATAACCATAATCTCAATAATCACAATCATGACCTCAATTGTGGCCGAAATTTAAAACATTAATCCTCTATACCATCTACCAAATATCATGCAATAAATTTTCACCTGTTAAAGAATTTAACTTAACACTGTTGTTATAAAAATTAAATTCAGCATAGACATGGTCACAATGCCTTTAAGAGATGGACAAGAATAGTCGTTGATTATATATATTTTTTGCCTCTTGAAAGGGAAAGGCTACGTTAGTTTAGTGTTTTCTATTATGGCACTTCCTTCAAAAATTTGTCTTGCTTTTAATACTTGCCTTCTTTATTGACCTAGTACTCAAAAATCTTCAACAACTATAAATTCATGCCTTAGTCTTGGACTACATTTCACATGCTTTAGCCCTTTGGTGCTTTGTAGGAATACCCAGAATAAAAAGCTTGTTTTTTCATTTTTTTCAATCTTGAAAGGTTATTATTATTATTATTTTGTAAGCTCTTAGTGCCTCAAAGTCATCGCTAAAACCCAAAAAAAAAACAAAATTTAGTTACTATAATGGGCAATACCTTGGGTGCAAAGAAAACCACAAAGGTCATGCAAATTGATGGTACGACATTCAAGCTTAAAACACCAGTGAAAGCTGGTGATGTGCTTAAGAATCATCCAGGTCTTGTTTTGTTAGAATCTGAAGCAGTTAAGCATTACGGAACAAGAGCAAAGCCTTTGGAAGCACATAATGAATTGAAATCAAAGAGGCTTTATTTTCTTGTGGAGCTTCCAAAAGTGACAAAACCAAGGAGGGTTCGTTCTGGCATTAATATGAGTGCCAAAGATAGGCTTGAGAGCCTAATGCTGACTAGAAGGTCTGCTTCTGATCTTTCAATCATGAAACAAAACAACACGGGTCATGGCCGTGGCGGCGGAAATGATGATGGGGAAGGTAGTAAGGAGAATGATGATGGGGTGAGGTTGAGAATGAGGCTTCCAAAGGCAATGGTGGAGAAGTTGATTCAAGAATGCAAAGATGAGGGTGAAGCTGCAGAGAGGATTATGAGTTTGTATATGGCTAATGGCAATAGAGAAAGTGGGTTTGAAATTGAGGAAATTGAAGAAAAGACCATTGTGTTGGACCAACAAATGCATTCTAAGGGTGGCAGAGAAGAAAGGGTATGTTTAAATTTCATGGCCATGGCTTGTTTATATTTTCAAAGTAGAGTTAAATGTTCACTGAATTATTTAATGTTTATTATAGAATCATCTTTGGGTTTATTTAAACATGTTCTTTTTAAACTCTTCTATAGAACTCATTGAAATTCTTAAAAGGAATCTAGCTGCATTAAACACTTGGGTCATGGATGTAATTGTCGCACACAATGTGCATAATCTTTGCTGATTAAAAAATGTAGTTATATGAAAATAAAATTTTAGTGGTACTGGATTATTGTTACTTTCATAATAGTATGAGTATAAGTGTGCCCAAATAAGTATTTTATACACCATTGCATCTCATAGCACCATATTTATGCACTAACTATTTTGCTTGGATTCCAAACACTTGCAGAAGAGGGTGAGTTTCATGCCCATAAGCAAAGGAGGGATTCAAGTAGCTGTGGCTTCATAATCACTTTTATCACGTTAACAAGGATGCTGCTAGCTTAGGGAATATTTCACCAACCGAAGGAGCACTTTATGCTTAGTTACATAATAAAAGTCATGTTATTTATATACTATACATTGGATCAAAATGGGTCACAAAAATTGTATTGGTGTTTCTATGTTAGTTTCATAGAACAGAAGAACCTCAAGTAAAATTAATTACTCTTTCGGTATAGACATTTGTGACTGAATGTAAACCTATGTTTTGTATATAAATAGCATAACTCCTAAAATGATATATGTACATATCACCATGGAAATTTATATCCTCATAGATGTAATTTAAAGAAGGCATGTTATGAATGAATGATTTACTTTTCAATATTCTCTTTTGGCTTCACCCATATAATTCTTTATGATAACCTAATAATTTTGAAGCTGTGATTAGAAATTAGTAGGGAAAAACAACTAAGAAAACATGGTAATTAAATTAGTGGCAAACTACCAACAAGATCCAACACAATTGGCAAATGACTTGTTCTTAAGTACGATATTAGAGTTTCAATCCATGAAGTATATGTGGAAACAATTTTATTCGTAGGGCAACACCCATTTCATTAATCACTACGATTCAAAAGGATTAGTCTTCAACTTTCAAATGACTAAATCATTGATGGAGAAAAAGAATGAGGAAAAGATGTATACATTGCCATTGTAAAACATTTATACACTATTATTGTATCATTCATCATTAATATTTTATTATTTTATCATTATTGACTTTAAAATAAAATAATACATATAAATGATAGATATTACATTGATTATGTATAAATCTTTATACTCTTAATGTAGAGATATTACCCTCACCAAAAATTGTAACAAATGGTTCCTCGGTCAGAAAACCACAAAAAACTATTAGTAAGGGATGTTTGCAGTGAACATTCAGGACAAAAAGTCAAATATGGCGGAGGTGGGTCTCGAACTGTGGGATAAATATAGTCTGCTTGATATATTTTGCTTAAATTTATTAGTCCAAAAGCACAGGATTACAGGAATCCATTCACAAAAAGAGCATTTTTGATAAAGCTTATTTTGGAATTTGAAATAGTGTTATTGTTAAACAAAATTGACCATCGAAACTCTTTTTATTTTACTAACAAAGAATTGATTTAGTGATTAAACAAAAATAAACCCTTCTCATATTGTACAATATCAAGATAGAGTTTATAGTGAGGGACAACCACTACAAAAAGGAATTGATTGATTATTATAAGAAAATAGTGATATACATCAAGTTAATTATGCTAAGGAGAGTTTTCTGGTAGATATTATCTGATTGGTAAAATACTAATCCTAAGATCTTGAATCTCATGATTCTCTTTTATGGGGATATATGAAAACTATTTATGATTTGGTGTATTGGGGACCATAACCGTTCCTTATGCGTTAACTTATAGGGTTCATATTATCCCCTATAGACCAACCGTTCGGGTATCCACTTATTAAGCTCATATTCGTTATCAGTTTCAGAAGTCTTAGGTTGCCATTAATTAATCACCTGTTTTATAACCAAAATAAATAACCAATATAATTGTATTAAATATACGATGCTCACTTTAATTAGAAATTATGAATTTTTAACAATCTCCCACTTGGACTTCATATTTTTCCTGAAACAATTATATCACATATTCTTTAGGCGCACATTCATATGTTATTTATATTTAAACTTCTCCTTAATACAATCTGGTTCATCTCATATATCAACTATGGAACCACCGCGACCTTCATCACATTCAAACGTGACTTGACCAAAATGATCACCATATTAATATACTTAATGACATAGATCAAATATGGATGAGTGACATGGAAATTTCATACGATGTGATCTCAAACATGTCTATTTCTAACCGGTCCTTCTTTATTCTTTAGTGAGATCAATTCAAAGTCTTTAATTGCAACACAATAGTTATGATACACAAGTTCAAAATAGAACAATAAACCATCAACTTTATTATGCATAACACTATATATGACGTCCAAAGTATATCATAAAACATGTAGACTCCCATTGAACTAAGGTATCCTAAGGAGCAATACTCATATGAGAAATATGCTCATGAAAAACTTTAGGTACCAAATCCTTAGTCAGTGGATCAACTAACATAAAATTTGTCCATATATGTTCAATAGAAATTTGTCTATTTTAAACACTTTTTTTAACAATCAGAAACTTGATGTCAATCAAAACTCCTATTATTGTTGGAGTTAAGAATCGTGGACTTAGTGTCACAATAAATTCTCGGTAGTCTTTTAGTATCATCAACCATACGTAAGCCAATGACAAAATTTCCGCAACCATATATCATAGTATGATGTTTCAAAATGAACCATGAACTCTGCAACCATGGTTGAATGAGCTATGAACGTCTATTTAACATACTTATAAGAGATAGCACATTCAGTCAAGATAAACACATATCCAGAAGTGGAGTGTCTATTATCTAGACACCCAAAAAAATCAGAGTCGGAGTACCCATTAATCTCTAAATTCTCAGACATCCGATAAGTGAACATGTACTCATTTGTTCTCTTTAAGTAACGCATAACAAGTTTGACTGTCTTCCAATGATGCATTACAGGATTGCTCAAATATCTTTTCAAACCTCTCACGACAAATGTTATGTCGGGACATATACAAACTTGAGCCTACATTAGATTTCCTAATACAGATGCATAAGAAATCTTTTGCATCTCGTATCTTTTAAGGTCATTTTTTATGCACTGTTCGAGACTAAAGTTGTCTCTCTTAGCTATAGGGGTATCCCTTGGTATACTTTCCTTTATGCCAAATCTATATAGGACTTTATCTATATAGTATTCTTGTGACAACCTTAGGATACCTTGAGAGCGATCTCTTAGTATCTGAATACCTAACACAAAAGAAGCTTCACCAAGATCTTTCATTTCGAAATTCATTAGAAATCTCTTGGTCTCATGCAATAGTCTCATATCACTACTCGCAAGTAGTATATCATCGACATATAATACCAGGAATATAAATTTAATCCCACTAAATCTGTGGTACACACAATCATCAATTTTATTTACCTCAAAACCATACGAGTTAATAATTTGATGAAACTTATGATTTCATTAATGAGAAACTTGTTAAGGTCATAGATGAATTTCATTAATTTGCGTACCATAGAATTTGAGCCAATTGACACAAAGTTTTCTGGTTGCACCATATAGATCATTTCTTTAATGTCACCATTTGGAAACACAATCTTAACATCCATCTGATGTAGCTCTAAATCAAAATGAGAAACTAGTGCCAATATTATTCTAAAAGAATTCTTCGAAGATACTGGAGACAAGGTTTCTTTATAATCAATGTCTTCTTTCTGAGTGAAGCCTTTAGCTACTAGACGAGCTTTATATTTGTCAATAGTACCCTTCGAATCCCTCTTGGTTGTAAATATTTATTTGCAACCAATAGGTTTCGCACCTTCAGGTAATTCGACAAGATCTCAAATGTCATTATCATGCATAGACTTCATCTCATCTTCATGGCATCGATCCGCTTTTAAGAGTTAGAACTTTTCCTGGCTTGACAGAAGTTCAATGGATCATCTTCTGTTAACCCGATGTCATCCTCATTTTCTTGAAGAAATACAATATAATCATCAGGAATTTCATTTCTCCTCCCTCTAGTGGATCTCATTAATGACACTTCTACTTCTTGAGGTTGTTGAATTTGTTCTATATGTACTTGAGGGAGAACCTCATTGTTGTCTTGTTCTGAAATATTGTCAGGGATAATATTCTGAACATTGTATTCTATTACTGAATTTATTCCTTGAATGATAATAGGCACAAGAACTTGTTCAGTATTAGTGATACGTTCTTCCTCAAAGACAACATTCTTTATGTTCTATTCCTTCCCAAAATCAACTTCCTCAAGAAGCCTTGCATTACCCGTCTCAAAAAAAGTCTTGAAGTGGGATCATAAAATTTATAGGCTCGAGAGTGTTTAACATAGCCAACAAAGTAGCAGCTAATTGTTCTTGAGTCTAGTTTTCTTTCATGCAGCCTATAAGGCCACGCCTCAGCTGGAAAACCCCAAATGTGCAAGTTTTTAAGCTTGGCCTTTTATTAGTCCAAAGCTCATATGAGATTTTGTTGACAACTTTACTTGGGACCCTATTAAGGATGTAAAATGCGGTCTTTAAAGTTTCACCCCAAAGAGACTCTGGTAAGGAAGAATGACTAACCATACTTCTCATCATATCCTTAAGAGTTCAATTTCATCGCTCAACAATACTCTTCATGCTAGGTTTGTCTAGCATAGTGTATTGCAGAACAATTTCAGATTCTCTTAGGGGGGGAAACACAAATAGCTCTTTCACAACATCCTTATTGTTCTTTCTTTTCTTATTCTAAGAGGTCATAGTCAAATGAACACTTTTTGTCTTATCTCTCTGCAGTCTTTCTTTCTTTTGTACACAATGAGATATAAAATCATTGTGAGACCATTTGTTCTTCTAAGCGTTATTTCTCAATTTGAATGGCCTGAAGTGTGCAGGAAGCGAGATCAAAACCAAGTGTGCCAGCAAGTCATCACCAGTTCTAACTTAAGTAACTTGAGTTTTGATGCGAGATTATACATCTCTATAATATACTCTCTTATGTTCCTTTTGCCTTTATACTTAGTGGAGATGAGTTTTGCAAAGTATGATTCTATTTCTTCAAAGAACTTTCTTGCACTTTGACCCTCAGAAATAGAGCCAAAACGCTTCTAGAATAGAGCGTTTCATGATCATTATACACATTCGGTTAGAGTATTCCAATTTCTCAATTTTAACCTCATTGAGGATTGTCAGAGTATAAATGGATTTCTCCACCTGAAGTGCCAAATATAAATTCATACAGCCGAGAATAATTTCTACGGCATCCTTCCAGACCTTAAAGTTTGTCTCATTCATCAATGAGATGTTCTTAATTTGAGCAGAAATATTTGAAACACTAGTAAAAGAATAAAACAAATTGCAATCATTCTTGCAATTAACTCACATTCAACTTTAATACTTAAATTCAAATGATGATGGGGTACATCACAAGTTACCTAACACAACATTAATATTCAGTCTTTGGACAAAAATATTAACTTATAAATGGTACACTCAATGTAGTAATCAAACATTGATAATCAGTCTTGTCAAACAATTAGTCTTTCTTTGGACCGACTTATTATTCACATAGAAAGCCATATGATTATCACATATTTATTGCTACAAGTATGTTTGCAATTTGGGCCAAATAATAATCTTCCTTTAGGCCGATCCTATTCGCATAAAATTCAAACATACAATTGGTTAATATTTCACATCAACCACTAATAATACTCTTGTTTATAATGGTCAAACATTGATCATAATGTATATCAAATGATAAATTCTTCTTTGCACTGATTGATCATTCACATAAGCAACTTTATAATAATCACATATTTAACATCACATGTGTGTATATAATCCGGCAAAATAATAATCTTCATTTGGACCGACTTATACTCGCATGAATATATATACGCACTAGCATTTAACTTTTATTATGAACAATTCACAGAAAAATGTCACTTTGGCGACTTCATATTTAATAGGTTCACTTAAAATGTCAAACAATTTTATTTTCCAAAAGAAAAACCATTTAATTGAGTTTGATTCAACATAACCTCAATCCAAAACATATATTATTTACGTCCACATATAAATACATATATTCATTATAGTCTATTGGTAGCATTGCATCATTCTTATCACAAGGAATGCATTTCGAATTTTAAGTTATGGTCCTTTTGAATTTTCCATAAAAAATATTATCATTTTATACATGATTAAAAATGACAGAGTAACTGTTCAAACAGAAACAATGCTTCAACAATAGCAACCACTAATAATGCAAATCAACCACCAACCAATGCAACAAACCATAAGTGTTGTAACCATTTAGACAAACAAGTCAGGTAATATATATAAAAGAAGACATGGGAAAAAACTTTATAATTGTTACTTATTTATCATCACATGTATGTTATTATTTGGCCAAATTGTGTCTTCCTTTCGGCCGAACACAATTCACATAAATAATTTCATATTCATTTGTGTCATCTTAATCAATTTCCATAATAGAGGTTACTTTGGCAACATATTGCATTAATTAATTCAAAAATAATCATCACACAAAAGGAAAACAATATGAGTCTATTACAAAAAAAATACAATCTTGGAATGAAAACCTTCAGATTTGATATCTTTTATGATTAACAAATCTACTCCAATAATATAATTCCAAATCAAAGAAGATATATTACATATATATCAACACATAAAAATGGATGCAATCTTAACCAAATACAAAATAGATTCATAGTGAAAAGCATTAAAAAAATATGCACATCATTATAAAAAAAAATTCAAATAGAATATGATCATGCATATCTTAAAACATATATGTAGCATTATATATATACACTTTCACACACTAACATAGTAAAGTATATATAATTTTAAGCATTAACCGTAACCATTATATATATATATATATATATATATATATTAATTTAATCAGTAATTCTAGACATCACATCAACATCAAGCCGACAACAATTACATATGTAAATATTTATATTTTAACTCACCATATATACAAGATCATGAACTCTAGATTGTATATGTATAAAATAAAAACACACATTGTAACACCGTATTTTTCAGAGCACGTTTAATTAAGTAATTAGTTGCTAATGAATTAATTATAGAAATTAATCAGTAATGTTTTAGGCTAAACTTCAGTTGAGTTTTAGTCTTGTATTATAATATTCTTGCTTTCCCTATTTTTTTTTTCAATATTTTTGGAGCATAAAAGTTTTCGAGACGATTTCGGGTCGTTTTATCGAGTTTTTGCCCAGTTTTTAAGTTCCGTAACTCGAAATCGAATTCCGATTTCTCTGTTGACTTCGAAATATTATTTCTAGTCAAAATAGATAGCAAGTTTGTCCTTAACTCATCTCTAGGTATTTTTCACCTCAAAATTCAAGTTTCGACGTTTCAGGCAAAAAACCTAAATCGGTAGATCGTATATTTCCAGACAAAGTTACTCAGTATTACTCGGGAATGACTTTAATTGCGAAATCACGTTGCATCAATCAAGTGAGAGTATTAATCACATCATAGGTCAATGATTTGTCAAACAAACAAAGTCAAAACTTCTGTAATCCCTTAAATCACTCACCAAATCTCCTCACTCCACCACCATTAGACACATCACCTAAGCTAGCCTAAAGCTAGATTACCTCTCATTAATTTTCAGATTTGAGAGAGGATGAGGCTCTCCTATAAATACCTCACCTCATCCTCTCATTTTTACACTAATTCTCCTAAAGAAAGTTAAGGTATTCTTTCTCTTTTTCTCTTCTCCATTTTTCTTCATATATACCATGAGAAAATCATGATTTCTTAGTATGTTATTCATGGAGTTGAGTTTATGTTTGTTTTCTTTAAAATTTTGTAAGTCATGACTTAAAATTTCTTCCGTGTTCTTAGATGGAAAAACTATACTATTGGACAAGGTGAGATGAGTTTATTTGCTTTAGAAATATT
>NC_032026.1:8856553-8904026 GCF_001865875.1 Lupinus angustifolius | reverse complement strand
TTGAGGTTATCCTAAAATTTGGAGGTGTTGATATGATCATGAAATTAGTTGTGTTTTCTTTAGTAGCATACTTTAAATAAGGAGATTGACCTAAAAAGTCTGAACTTCATAAACCTAAAGTGTTATGAAGTCTTAGATAGAAAAATGATTTAAAAGTGTTGATCTTGGTTAAGTTAGCTTACTTTCAAGTGGTAAGATTAACTTAAAAAGTCTTGATTTAAAAGTATTAATTTTGTTTAAGTTGGATTATTGACTTACTTTAAAATGGTAAGTCTAGCTTAATAATCTTACTTAAAAAGGTTAATCTTAATAAAAATGTTTTACTTGCAAAAGATAAGTTTTATGAATAGTTATCATTACCGGAAAAATATAATGAAGTGGAAATACATGTCTAGAAAAGTTATGTCTAAGGAAAGACTTGGTATTTAAGTGTGTCTTTACGACCCACCTCTCTTTCATGGGAACTAACTTGGTGTATATCCACAGATTATGCCATAATTCCATTATAAGTTTTGTTAAAACTTTACTTTAGAAAGTGTCGTTGCGTTGTAAGACTTTCAATGATAAATGATGATTCAAGAATTACCTAACCTTGAATCGGATGGATGAAAACAATTAAGTTCATTTTAGATCGGAAGTTTAATTTTCTTGTAAAATGTTATTTCGTAAGAATAATAATTATCAAAGTGACCTAATTATCGTTATTTTGATTTTGGCATGATGAAGAGTTTGAGAAGAGACCCCACGAATTAAGCTCACCTGGAATCGATGAAACAATCTGCACGACACACTTAGGTGAGGGAGAAAACATCGTGACACAGTGGTGTCCGAATATGCTTCAGGACCTCCAAACCCCTTCACAAGTTTGGAGTTGTCTTGGGTATTAAGAAAACTTGTACTTAATCAATTGTTTGTTTTGTTTGGATTAAGTACAACAATATTTCTTATGCCGAATTATGTTAGGTTATGTTTATGTATGAAGATGCCATGATTATTCCTATTTAATACTGCTCGAATAATTGTTCTAAGAATTATATATGAGATAATTGTTAAATTCAAGACTTAAAAACATGTGTTAAATGAGAAAACTTTTCATTGAGAAAAGAAATTTAACTAAGTTTCAGGTTTTTCTCGCTTGAGCAAGACAGCTCTCGCTTGAGTGAGAAATGTCTAGAGAAAATGGGATTTCTCGCTTGGGCGAGAAAGCTCTCGCCTGAGCTGAAATATGCACAAAGAAAACTGATTGTTTTCTTGCTTAAGCGAGACAGCTCTCGCTTGAGCCACATGTGCCTTATAAAAATGGTGATTCCCTCCCTTGAGCAAGACAACTCTTGCTTGAGCGAGAGAGCTCCATACAGACAAGACTTCTTAAGTCGTCTGAACGATAACTATCATATGTGCGAGAGTCTAATGGCATTTTTGCCATCAAGAATTCATCCACTTCCAATCCTATTCAATAAAACCTAAAATACCTTTATTGGAAATAATGTTCTTTCAATAAGTAAATGTTGTAAAGATGAATAATTATATGAAATTCTTGGAAATGATACAAAGAAGAATTGTCATATCTAAAGTGATGTATGTAAAGAATTGCATGGTTAAGGACGAGGCCCGCAAGTATTATATTATGCCCATGCAGCGAGATCGTCTCACCGTAAGAGGCTTGGCTTGAGAGCTGTCTAGGGTGATTCAGCGATGGTTCGTAGTTGTGCTGAGATTTATTCTCTGTGGTTTAAATGTTAAGATCGAGTCCCACTAGAAGCATTCCCGATGAGAGATTTATTAGGATGGGAAGATCGTTATAAAAGATGGATTAAAAGATTTAATTTGCTAACTTTGGTTAGTGTGCATATTCATTGTGAATAATGAAGTAGTGGAGAGAGAAAATTTATGGGAGATGAACGATCCCCGAGATGTTGAGAGTGACGACAATGGCGGTGATTCATCAACAAAGTATTGAGGGAGAGTCTAGGTGAGACGAGTCCCGTGTATTCCTGGATGAGGTATTCTGTTGAATCGGACAGTGCTCACAGCACAAACTAGACGATCTCTGACAACCCCACTTTGCAATCAGGATCGATGAAAGGGATGTCCAGAAAGTGTTTGATACGATACTGTCCTGAAATGGACAGTTTCGTTGGAACAGATCGATCATACAGATCAATCATATATATATATATATATATATATATATATATATCTTTGCGAGGAATAAGTTTTGGTGCGATCAAATTGGCTTGTTATAGGACTTGTACTCTCGGTTATTTCCGAATAGTTATTGGGAGGATATGGTGTAAGGATGGTGGACATATGCATAGTATGCATACATGGTATTTATCGATATGATTCTAAAATCATAAGTTTTATACTTCATTCATCAATAATACATGTGTGTATGATCATATGATATATATGTACTTGTTCTTTGTCTTGGGGTGACATTCTGTGTAATTCCACGACGTCAATGATAAGCTTTTCATTAGAAGTTTTACTCCCTCTCTTTCTTTCTGGTGTACTCGTATACATCCATGTTTATATGGATAGATCAACGATGATCAGGGGCTATCGCTTTACCATGTCCCAGGAGGGGGCATGGAGCGTTGAAGGAAATAGATATACTTACACTAGTCCCTGCAACCAAGAATTGGATCTCGTATGTGATGGCTTTGTGTTGCATCTCCTGGCACGTTGTTCGAGAAGCATCGTACACCCTACCAGAGCGAAGGTCCATACCTACCGGTCCATCCGCACCAGTTGAGGCACGAGGCAGATCGGAGGTTGTCAGGACCTGGCCCCAAATGAGATTCTCATCTACTGACTCAACACCAAGAGGGACGGAAGGAACAAGCATGGCTACTTCATCGGGGCCTAGGGGTACACCCCGGACCCTTCGATGGATTGGGCAGCAGATGAGGTGGGGGAGGACGAGCACGATGACTGTGTAGAGTTAATTTGCATAGAGGATTCGGTGGAGGTAATAGAGATCTCTTCTTACTCGAAGATCAAGGAAGACCCGAGTGAGGTTTCCAGTGCACCACTAGTCTAGGAGTTCCTTTCTTTCTTTTGATAGGGAACCTATGTAGGGTACTTTTATAATGTCAATGCCTCCGATATTATTTTATTTGTATTTTTATTTTTAGTCTTTGTAGGGACGAATAATAGACCTCGCCTTGTATTTTGTAAATCATGATGTACGTATTACAAATTCAAGAATTGATTAATGAGAAGTATTTGGAAAAGAATTTTGTTTCGTTCAATTACATTTTAAGTATTAAGAAATTATTTCCGCAAAGGTTTGAAAATGTGACGTCTTGAAAGAGAATAGATAAAATGGAAAAATTGATTTGTAAGTTATACGTTACATAAAAGAAAAAAAAATTACTCATTTTTCCATTAGATTAAATATAGTAATTATGAAATTATTTTCGGGGCGTTAGTGCACATATACACCTTAACACATATATACCTTATACATATACTTTAACAAATTGCAAAACTGTAAAGTGACAAAAGTCAATGTCCAATAATAACGCATTAGTGCACATATAATATACATATTGCATAATAGAGTCATAAAAGTTAATGCATGGTTCATATACAGATCTGAATATATACTTCAACACATGTTGCAAGGATTCGTAATGCAAATTACCCATATTCAAATAAGCGGAAGCACATGAAAGTTATCATCATTATTCATAAATGCCAAATTTTCATAACCAATAGCGGAAGCACAAAAATCCCAAAGTTTAAAAAATTAGGGTTCATAAAAAATTTGGGGAAAAACATCTTTAATGGAGAACCATAAAATTCAGAACCATCGCTCTAATACCACTTGTTAGATATTCCCTAAGGATTAGTGAAATACCAATCCTAGGACTTGAATCTCATGATTATCGCACATGATATAAAATAAGGATACAAAGTCATACATGAATCCATATTTTATGATCCTTTCATACCTTTTGAGAGAATTTTGGTATGATGACCTTCCTCAACCAAATCCTTAATTCTTTTTGGGACCTTCGTTTTCTCTTTGATATGGATATGTGAAAACTATTTATGATTTGGTGTATTGGGGATCATAACTGTTTCTTATGCGTTAACTTATAGGGTTCCCGTTATCCCTTATAGGCCAACTGTTTGGGTATCCACTCATTAAGTTCATATTCATTATCAGTTTCAGAATTCTTATAGGTTGTCATTAATTAGATCACTTGTTTTGTAACCCAAAATAAATAATCAATATAATTATATTAAATATATGATGCTCACTTTAATTAAAAATTATGAATTTCTAACATTTTCTCCATTCGGGAGACACCAACTTACTAAGAAACGAATAGATATTACCTCAACAAATTATTGATTAATATCAAGTAGTTACCCTGATTTAATGTTTATATTTCTTACTTAATTTAATTCTGATTATTTTAGTGAGTTAAACTTTTTATTAATTAATCTATATTTATACTTACTACGTATAAAAGCAAAACATGGTGTAACTTCCATCATGGTGTAATTTCCACTTCCTATTTTACCCTTAACATTATTTAATTTTTACAAAAATCATATAATCCTAAGTAATCACCACCAATACATTAATTAACCAAATCTATTACCTTAAATTAAACATTATTATAAACACAAAAAATTATAATATAAAGTACATCAAAGACAACAAATATATTCTAATTCTAAAAATTTAAATATATAAAAATTGAATATATAGTATCATGCAATATTAACTGGCAGGCACGAAGTGCCTGTACACACTAGTTAATATATAAAGGGAAAACATAAAATAACTACTCATTGAGTAATTTATGTTTCCTTAATTTAGCCTTTCATATTTCTAATTTCATATATATACTATTAATCTATATCTATACTATTAATATAGTCAAAATACTTACTATTAATAAAGTCAAAATAAGTAATAACTACTATGACATAATTTTTATATTTTAAACTTATCATTTTGTAAACTCTCATTAATAACTACTATAATCTTCCATATATTCTCTTATTTCTATCTTGTCTATTTCTCAACCCAAGAAGAATACACAATAACATAAAAAAAACATTCAACAACTCAGTGATTAGAGACACCAATGAGAATTTGTATAAATTTTATGTATATCATATCAATTACCACAAGTTATCTTTTTAAATCTTTACCCTCTATTGAGTTTACATATTGCATTTTTATATTTAAATTATTTTTTTAAAATAATATAACATGAAAATGATGCATTTTATATCAAAAAAATGTGGGTCGGCCGACACACTAATATTAATAAAGAGAAAATTAGCAAATTAGTATATCAATGTTTGCCTCCTTTTTGTTGGGAAATTCATATTTAATTTCTCTTCTTCATGTGATGGAAAATGATCATTTGTGAAAGTGGGAAATGAATAAATAATATTGAGCATACGTAAAAAAAATGACACCGAAAATTTTAACATGAAAAAACCTCATAATAGTCACATGATGTAATCCGGAAATATATGGACTATATAACTTGACATTATAATATTTATCTATGTTACTCTTATAAGATAATACTCAATAAATATAAAGTCTTTGTGGTCTCTCACAAGGAATATTTGTTTCACACTAAGATGAATATCAACTCTCTTACTTACTCTTTTTATTGCTCTTCTCCCTTATTGCCATTTCTTCCTCACAAATTTCATTTTATATACTGAATGGGAGGAAAAGTTCTTCCTAAAAAGATGATGAATAATAATGTTTGCCATAATTTCAATACACTATGAAAAAGCTATCTTCAACTTTATATATTGGACTTTGTATTTCGTAGTCTTCAAGAGTTAAGTAATACTTCAAAAATATTAAAAGATTATCATCAAATATATTTAATGAATCATCTATCAAGATTTAAAGATCATGGTCTTTCAATGGTTAAGGAGAGATTCACAATATTATTTGTAATATATAGATAAATTATAAAATAAAATAAATGGTTGTCTACTTAAAAAACCAAAAAAAGAAGGTTATACTACAACAAATATCACAAACAATTTTATGTTTTAATCCCAACAAAATGGATAAATAAGTTTAAAATTTAATTAAATAATTAATATTTTATTGCAATATAAGCTAACAAATGAAAAATAAAATCCAATAATCATAAACATAATTAAAAATTGAAAGCATAATATTCTTCGTCTAATGCTATAGCATTTTGACATTTTTTTAATATTAAATTAATTAATTCGAACCTTTCAATCGGTCGAGTCATCATTTTTATATGCAAAATAGTCAAATTGAATTGATTCATACTAGTTTTGCTTAATGACCATCTGGATGAGCAATTTAGATCAATTAAGTATCAATTCTATATTGAATCGATAAGCCAAGTTTAATAACATTATACTTAATGTAACCTACACCTTTCTCCTTGTTCCTAAATCCACCACTAACATCTATAAATTTAGATGATAATTTATTACGTTTATTTTTTTAACAATTATTCATACAAAATATAACTCATTAATCACACTAATATAACTTATATCAAAAAATTAATTTACAAAACTCATTTTTACAAATGACTACCGAAACACACCCTAGAATGTAAAACCTCACGCATGACATAAGCTCTACGATGGAGTTATCACCAAACAACATTAATTGAGTGATGTTTAACAAACAAAAGGTTTCACCATCATGACTATACACGTTAACAAATTAGTTTAAACTAAAGCATATACTATTGAAGATTGATACAGTCTGTAAAGTTTGGTTGCACTCACTCACAAGGGTCTCAAGTACTTCTATTAAAAATAAAAAAGTCAATATTAACTGAAGAAAAATTACTCAGTTATAATTAACCCTTATCAACAACAATGTCATTCATGTTTTTTTTTCATTTAATTCCTAGTAGAATAGTCCGTTTTAGTTCTTTATAAAGTTAAACGAGTTATATAATAGTTGCAGCTAATTGGAAGAGGTGCCACCAATCGTGGGAGGCAAAGTTGGTGGAAGTAATAATGGAAATGGAGCTTGGTCTAAATCTAGCAATAGAGCTTAGGAAGGATTTAATATGTATACACCGACAATGTAAATATAAGTATTTTTTATACTGTAAGTAAATTTTCATTATTCACATTTTAATTAGTATTGACTTTTAAACAAAAGTATTACAAATCAATTATGGATGATATACCGATAGTGTAAAAAACTTTACATTTTCGGTGCATAAATAATGTAATGTCTATCCACTGGAACCGTAAAAATTTACATATAATCAGTGTATTATTTATCATTCATATCTATTATTTTTATCTCTTTATTTAAAAGTTAATAATGATTAAAAATAAATGATAGAAAATATAATGACAGTGTAAAAAACTCTTATACTGTTAATGTATACATCTTTTTCTAATAAAATTTTCTTATAAAATTTTAAGTTGAATTATTTTGCTCTTCTCTTCTCAGGTGTTTCGGTCACTTTTCAAAATTTGCTTATTCACCATCTTAGCGTAAAGTTTTTAAGGTGGTAGTGTACTCTATCCATTTATTGGTAAAATTTGTGTTGATTTATATTAAATATATTGTATTTGTTTAATATCTTATTTCTTTCTTTTTGATTATTTATTCCTACAATTTACGTAAATCAAAATAATATTAAAAAGTATAAACATGAAATTTTTTAATCAATGTACTCTTTAACTTTGGAAAGAGATGAGTAAATAGAAATAAACTTATTTTGCAAATGGAATTTCAATAAATAAGAATGAACAGATTAATTTAGAAGAGTATGAAATTGAGTCAATATTAACGATGTGGTCTAAAGTCTCAAGTTAAGTTTTATGCATAAAAGAATAAATTTTTGTAGAGAAAAATGATTTGAAGAAAGTAGAAGTTTTAAGCCTATTTAAAAGAATGTAATCGATCAGAAATGCACGACTAGTTTTTGTAATTCTGAACCCATTATTCATGACTTAATTATTATTAACTATTGGATATAAATAATATATTTGAATAATGTATAATACATTAACCACACAACTTTTTTATTGATATAATATATAAATATTAAACTCTTAAATGCTTTTATATTAAACACATCTTTTCCATTTTGCCTATATCAAAATAACAACCAAATAAATATTTTTAATTAATACAAACAATGTTTTTAACACAAAGGGTGTCCTACAACTTCCAGTCAAAGGCAGATTCCTTTTGAGACATAGAAACAATTGAATTTTATCTTTACCAGCAAAACATTTTTCATTGTAATTTAGTTCGATCCGTAAAAATGATTATTTTTATATAATCCAAAACCAAAAAATATATATTCAAATCATTTTTAAATAAGTATACTCAAACCTAAATAAGATTCAACTTATAATTGATTATTAGTACTTTTACAAGATTGTGTTATTTTATTATTGAATCTTGAAGGTGAAGTTGATCCAAAGAGTTCCTTTAAATTAAATTGTTTATTTATACTCTTTATACAATTCTAATGTCATTTCATAAAATTATTGAAGGGTGCTGATTCACTTACTTTAAACTTACTCTTCATCCTAGACATTAATTATATGTACATCTCCTCATTATCTACTATTTTTGTTAATTAAATTTCTAATAGTTTTTTTCATTCACATCGATTTTCAAGTTTAACCCTATTTTTAAATTTCATTTATTTTTATTGTTCCTTTTAAAAAGTTGTGTATTTTTATTGTTCATTTTATAAAAAAATTAGTATATTTTCATTTTTAATATGTAAAATTTTTAAACAAAGATCAAATCATAATAAATAAATATAGCAAAGAATTGAATTAATATTGTAAGGCTCTCCAAGTATCAAATGAGCCTAATCTCAATCCCTAAGAGCTGACATATATTTATAGCGACAACTATACATTGAATGAGTTAATTATTTATTTATAGGATGAGAGATAATATTATATAACAAAAAAATCAAAAAATGTATTATATATAACAGAGTCCAAGAACTTACTCAAATTCTATAAACTGTTACAAGTACTACATTCAGCATATTTATTGGGGGTTTCATTGGTAATTTTATTGTTATTGACTTATTTCTTATTTCCTCCAAAAACAAAACGATATCATCACAAAAGTGTAGTCTAAATTCTAAATGCACGGCTCATGTGCGAGTCAATTCTAGTAAGCTCTCAAAACGTGGCCTTCACATGTAAAAAAGGTTGAAGGCATACTTATGAAGCAAATTTCCTTTCACTTTTCCATCCAAGCATGTGCAGAAAAGTCCACAACCTATTATATATATTCCCATATAAAGTCAAACATCGAACGCCATTTAGGGCCATTCAAAAGGCATCCTAATTAATAACTCAAATTCTATTTTTTTGAAGTAATAAAAATTAAGAAATGATAAAGTTTCTTGATTTGCCTCATGTTGTAATCCTTATATATATGTGTTTGTGATGACATGTACCCGAAGAACGAAAAACATGCATGCATGACTTGAGAAATAATGAATGACAACTAAGTAAAATGGAGGAATATTCATATCCATTATACACAGGATCAAATTATTGAATAACTAACTATATATGGTTCAAGTGATACATGTTTAATTCTCCTTAAGTAATATCTTGGATTCGAATCTTATTGATGGAAAAATACTCACTGGGAGAGTTATCTTCACATACCTATGGATAGATGTTTCTGGCTCAGATATTATTGTCTCTAGTGCGATGATACATCTGGAAACAACAAAAATTGAATTGGAACACTTTCCCTTTGCGGCTGTACTCAAATATACTCTACACATAAAATCACCTTGTTACAACATTTTCCAATAGATGGACAAAACAACATGAGCACAGACAATTTAATTAACAACATTGCTGTATGTCCCAAGTAATTGAAGTGCAAGCGTCCAAGTTTAAAGCATTGCATTTCCTCACCCTCTCCTTTAAAAAATAAGAAAAGATATACAAAGATTTATACAATGTCACTATATCATGCATCATTCATATTTTATCATTATTGAATTTTAAATAAAAGTAATACAAATGAATTGTGGATAATGCACTGACCGCATATAAATCTTTACACTATCAATAAATAAATATTACAATATTAACAAATCAATTAGAAAGGAAAAGAAACTGTCTATATAAAGAAAGATTTATATAATGTCATACATCATTCATATTTTATCATCATTGAATTTTAAATAAAAGTAATATAAATGAATTGTGGATAATGCACTGACTATGAATAAATCTTTATATTATCAATACATGGATATTACAATATTAACAAATCAATTAGAAAGGAAAAGAAACTGTCTATATAAACAAATTTTAGTGGCAGATCTTGGAAAAAAAAATTTGGATAACGAAATCATATCTATTACATTACTTATATATAAACTTCTCATATCTATTTGTACATTAAAAGGGGTCAAATTATAACTGAAATCCTCCACACTAAAAAAAAACAACTGAAATCAATTACATATCATTTCTTAAAAATAATCACAATAATAATGGATTAAATTATGTTTAACTAAAGATGTATATGAATATATACTTTTCCACCCTAACCCTAGCAATGTCAAGAATATTGATTAAAAAAACCAGCAAAAAAAGTTATTTACTTCAGTAAGTTGCAAATTTAAGTCTTAACCTAAAGGTCCCATATTAGCTCATAAAAACACAAATGTCAAAGTAATAAAATGTAGCACATGTAGCATCATTAATCATCATAAAAATCAATATTATTTATCTCATTGATGATAATATTCCCATCTGTATAAACATTCAAGAATCACAAAATATAACAAAGAGCATCAAAAGTGCCGAAGTTGTTCAAAACCACACTTCCTTGCCCTTGCCACTGGTTCAGCCAGTGTGTTAAGAATGCAATGATATGATGATACAATACTTCATGATGACCATTTATCAGGTAAAGTGAGAAAGTAAGTAGTCATAGCCTTCCTGAATCTTTTCTTATATTGTTTAGGAGAAACAATGGTTGGGGCTGCATTTTTTGGACCACCAAGTATCCCAGAAGCTTTTACCCATGTTTCCAAATGTTTGTCCCATGTGTACTGTCTCATGAAATCGATGATCCCTAAAACTAGTTCCTTGCGCTCATCATCGACCCCGACCAGCAACGAATAATCCATAACATCAACAGACTGAATTAGAATGGAAGAAACTAGTGAGTAACAACATAACAACCTTACAAAAGTGGCAAAAGAGTTTAGTCAAGAAGTTATATAAAGATTACTACATGCATGCATGCATGCATGGTTTGAGGCAAATATGTCAAGAAGTCATTTACAGGAACTTAAGAATAAGCCATTAAAATAAGTGTTCAGTAGACCCTTAAGAATGAAGCATTACATTTAGGTTCTATTCTATGTTTGGTGCATTTTATCAATAAAATAGAACAGGAGAAGTGGTTAAGAAGTGAAACATTTTGGTTCTACTAAAAGGGATGCAACCAAATATAACAGAACCACACCATTCTGTTAATATCTTATTCCATTCCGTTCTATTCTGTTCGCGTGCTAAACACCACCCTTGGGAATAACCAATTATACCAAATAAGAACTTCAGATCCTAAATAACACTATTAAATAAATGCAAGAAATAATCTTCAACTGTTTATAGGTGATATATGGAATGAAAAATAAAGCTTACCGCCAAAAAGGATGTGTCATTCCACACAGCTCTCTCGAGTCTTCGCTTAGCCCTACTCCCGAGAAATATGGGTTTCGTTCTCAATGCTTCTAACAGATTCATGTCAAGCATTACTTTGTCTCTCCCAGTTGTATCTGAATTGTACCTAGATCTTTCTGAGCCCTTAAGATCATATACCCTGGATATCTTCCGATTATAAAATAGGTTCTCCATTACCATCAGATCTATTTTTGTTTCCTTGCCACCTTTAGGGTACTTGACAATGACCTGCAATCAAACAAGGTTATATTATAAACCATAAATTTTACATTTATCAAATCAAGCACTCTGGAGCATGAAACCAAAGGCCAAAAAGTGAGTTCTCACCTGATAAATACCGAGAATTTTGGCAAGGCAAGTTGGGCCTCCAGAGTTCATAGAATCCATGAGGTATTTGAAATACTGAGGTGCAAATTCTTCAAATGAATCCAATTCTGTCTTCGTGACTTGTTTAATAATTAATCTTTCATCTAACGACTTGGCAAAATACACATTACTTTTCCCTCCTTGTGCACTCCATCTCTGTCCACGGCTCAGGGATCGAACGAAATCAACTGCATTAGGGCAGCACTTCCTTATAAGTGATTCAAACTGCTTTGCAAAATAGCATGTGACAGAAAAATTCACTTTACCCCCGGAAGAATCATCGCCAAAAGAAACTTGTAAGTGTAAAGGTTTTTTGGTGTCCTTGAGAAGTGAACCAATCGAAGACGCAGCATCTTCAGACCCATAATTACCATAATTGATATAATCCAAGTCCATAGAGGCCCATGCGGAAAATCTGGAAGTAGCTGAATCTTCTTTGTTTCTCTTGCTAACATCCCAACTCCCATCATGTACATCTGACTTATCAGAAACCCAATCTTCATATTCCTTGGAACTAAGGGCATAAGATATAATGCTAGAGTAATCATTGTCATAAACAGCAATAACTCTATCACTATTATGTGTTCGGGGAACCATTAACCGAGCACCGTCAGCTATGTGAGACACGGATGAAATGAATGATGGAGTTGAGCTCAGTATCAGATTTAGCTTCTGTGTCTCCCATGGCAACATTTGATAGTTGGTTTCCGATACATTAGAGACAGGGTCTCTAATCATATTCCTGTAATCTCCAGAAGCGTGAAAAGACCTAACTTGCGACAACTGTGATAAAGGATTGGCTTTCCTGATTCTCTCCTGAACTCTTAATGCTGAATCAAAAGACTGAACTCTCACTGGTTGCCTCAACCGTCTGAAGGGAGGGTTGCCATTTTGATTAGCACGCGAAAGAGATCCAGCTTGGACAACATTGGGTTGAAATGTATGAAGTGGTTCAACCTTCGATGGCGATTGATCAGTACCAGTCCATGCAGAATCTATTTTCTCAGAAAGATTTGACTCCTCTTGTGGGAAAGACTGGGATAATGTTTTATTAGCAGCAAATGCACCATCTGAGTGTACTTCATCCCCATCAAGATCATATGATGTAAAGGCTTCAGAAGCATGTGGTTCAAGTGTGTCATCCTGCTCTCCAGGCATACGACTTACATTCTCATCAGATTCGAGCAATTTTAAAGGCTGAGGATTGTTTTGCTCAAGCCCACTGTCAGAACTCCGATCCTTGTGAAATGAGTCAACTCTTAATTCTTTAACCTCTGCACATAATTCACTTGCTGGATCAACTTTGGAACTTGAACTTCTTTTAATAAGTGAGTCCAATGAATTTAGCCGGTTGTCCCAAACATGTGAACCAATTAGAAGTGAACGTCTCAAGCAATTTAGTTCCAGAATGTCTAAAGCCACCTTCCCTTGTTGTGGAGTCTCTGGGGCCGATTGTAGCAAACTCTACGGATACACATGCAAAAGAAAAGGAGAAAAGAGAGTATTTAGAGATAAGTATATACAACACAAAAATGGCACAATAACCACACACATACAACACTTGCACTCCAACGTTCTATGTACCAAGTTTCCTGATATATATGATACATGTAGATGGATACGCAATAAAAGTAGTTTGCTCACATGAAAATTAGCTCTTTCTCTTTGAAGCATATCTTTCAGCTCCAGTATGTGGTTAAAAATGTCGATGGTATGTGACAGCTCATTCCCAGTACCAGGAGATGTGATCTTTGTTTCCAAACGTTCAAGCACAGCTGATATCTCCACATACAAGGTTTCCACTTTACTAAAAAGCTATACAGAATAGGAAAAGAAAAACGAAGGAAGTTAAATTTTGATAATCAATACATGATATCGTTCAGCACCATATTTTGAAATAGTAAAGCAAATACTAAAAAAGAGTAATTCAATGTCACCTCTCCTGCCTCCTTTCTAATCCACTCATACTGGATGTGAGCAAATTCCAGCATAGATGGGGGTAGATGGACAGAAAGAACATTAATTGGGGAATATCGGAAGAAAGCAACCGTACTCCCAAACCTGTTACATTAGGTTGCTTATCAACTTTCAAGTATTAATAACCAATAAAAATTACATATAGAAACATAATCAATTAGTGAAGTCCCTTGTCTGGATGATTTACCCATAAAAACGGAGGCAGTCCCTCTGCAAAGAATGACCACAGCTTGCAACTCGATTTGCAGTTGCATGGTTTGAAAAACTAAGTTCCAAGAACTTTCCAAAAGACAATCCCCAGGCAGCATCTGACATGATGACTCTCTGAGTTGCTGGTGGAACTCCATCCACATGAGGACACCTCAGACATCGGTGCCACATCCAAATCTTTCCATCTTTTTCCCCTGGTAACTTCACAGAGGGAAGACGCCGAACATTGATTGTTAGATTCCCTTGTTGGTGCGTAAAACAAAGGACATGAGCATCTGGTGGCTCTTTACAAGACTGGCAGTAAGATGTCTGGAAAAAAGTGCAAAAAACCTATCAATTATCACTCCACTTCAGAATTAGTAGGTACCAGCAAAAACATGGAATAATAAATGTGACTTACCTCATCAAACAGATCATCACGAAGATATCTCCCAAGTGGCTTATCAAAAGAACCATAAAACTTTATGCGCAGCAACCTAGTGCGTTCACATGCGGCTCCTTTGGATACACAGTGGCTGGAAAAGTACACTAATATGCTCTGATGACAATCAGTGGCGGAAAAGTATTCACTAGAAAACTCCTCATTGATCTTGTCTTTCATTGGCTCAGCAACTTCACCATAACCCCTCTCCTCTTGAACCACGGCTTCTTGCAACTCTGGGTGCAAAAGGTCTCTCCTATTAGATATAGGGTCCCCCTCTGATTCATGGCACTGATTCAAATAATCTGGTTCTACAGTCAAATCAGAAGTTAAATTATTGCAGTATGAATCAGAGAGTAAATTCTCAAGCCTATAATCCACTGTGGTGCATGTATGTGAGTTTAAACTAAGGTCATCATGATGCTCTTGAGCAGAACCAAAACTTTCAAGCTTCAAATCAGTGTCAGCTGTTTCATTCTCTGGCATGTGAGTTGAGGGTCTTACTATCATTTTAGGTAGGGTAGCACGTTCATCAGCAAGGAATGAGGTCTCAAGAGATAAATGATAGGCTGCAAAAATTGAAAATTGTACGACATGCTTAATTTTCTTTAAATCATCACGGCATGTTCCCTTCAGTAAGACCTACAAATAAGAACCAAATTTAGAAACAGACTCCACTATATGTACCCATTGCTTACAATAAAATTGAAGAAACATGTAATATATAGTACAGACATCATTTATGAATTTTACAATGAGGCATACAAAAAGAAGAGAGATTACCGTGCAACCCAAACGCCGAGGACAACCTTCAAAAAACATTAACGTTTTGGACGGCTTTTTGTTCATATTATTAGCAGACTCGTGATCTTCTACCATTCTTTGTAAACGAAACAACTCGCAGTGCCCCAAGCGTGCTTTAGATAAATTATCCACTGAAGGAGTGATAAGAGCACCAGTGCAGCGAGCTATACACTCTAGCAAAGGCCTTTTAACATTCAATACCAAAGAGATCTCCTTTGCCAGCAAATATTCCTGGGCGTATGGAGCTACACTTTTCTCAACCAGGAGAACATTTGGTCGAAGAGCCTCAATTTTTGAAATAATCATCTTCAGGTGATCATTTTCCTGCCACCATTTACAAAAATCAGAAACTCTATCCAACAAAACAAACATAACCAGAACAAACATAATCCATAGGTGAATCAAGTAGGTACCTGCTGCAACAGTGTATTAAAAGAAGCCAGCTGATTTGGAACTTTTTGATATTCCAGAGCTCCTCCTAGAAGGAGTAGCCTTGTTTTTTTATATTGAGAGGTCATGCGCTTATGCTTAATATTTTTTGTACAAACTACTCCTTTGATAAGGGTGCTGTAAAACAAAAGTTCATCATTTAATGGTTAATCAGATAGAAATGGCTAGGAACATTGTGCTGATCGAGAAGGTATATAGGAAAAACCTGAAACACATAATACCTCTCACTTGGTCTTCCGCATGCTATACATTTGATCTTTACATAATCACCAGGATCCATACTGCCTCCTTTTCTGGTATCTGGTCTCACAAAGTTAGCAGCCTGCCATGCTAGTGATGCAACTATGTCAAGCCAGTCTTCAGAATCACTTTCACTCCCGACTTTAATTCCCTCTCCGACTAAAAGTTGTGAAACAAGAGCTCTAAAATGGCCATGTATAGCAGCTTTTAAAGGTTCTTTGCCTTCCTCGTTATGTTTCTCCTTTGCAGGAAACACATTAGATAGACTACTGGATGAGACAAAAGCACCTGAGTCACCAATATCATCATCCTCATCATCATATGCAAAGAAGTCACCATCTGCATCGTCATTTTCATCATCAGGCGGTGGGGGGAACCAGATGAGACCATTGTTTTCAAAATCCAATGGCCTTTGTGAATTGTCATTCTGGTTCCGGAAAATTGACAAGTCATCAGAAAAGTAAGCAGTATTATATGCATCCTCAATCCCTGGTTCAGGCTTTCTTAAAACCGCCATACTTTGTTTACCAGTGGGAGCATCATACTGAGTGCCAGAGGTAGGGCTGTTCTCTTGCTCCTTCTGTACAGGAAGCTGATCAACCTTACTAGACGTAAATCCAATCATAGAGGGGCTCTTTGAAGGATTTGGCCCCACAGAATTATAGTTGTAAATTTCATGTCTAGCGCTAATGCTACTTGAATCTACATCTGAATAATTGTCACAATATGTACGCGATGGACTGACAAAGTGCTTCCCGGAATCCTCCGTCCCTTCTTCATCACTCCTACATATATATACAGCACACCAACGATCAATAATAATATATGCAGAAAAAAGTATTAAAGAGGGAAGGAGGAAGGAATTAGACGAATTATGCAAGTCAGTTGAGTTTCAAATGATTAAAAATAGATCATCTGTTCACCTATTATTGACAAACATATAGTCGAAATTAAAAGGCTAACAAAGCTTTACGCTTTCTTTTCATTGTCAGTCAGTCGCCATACAACACACCATTGTGATGCAATATGCGATAATTAATAATACATGTAAAAGGAAGTGAAGGAAAGATTAGATGCATTATGCAAGTCAATTGATTTTCAAAAATAATTAAAAAATATCATTTGTTCACCTATTCATGAGAAACACACATTCCAAATTAAAAGCTGACAAACTTGACCATTTATTTTCATAGTCGTACATCACAGCACACCATGTTTTGATGCAATATGCAATAACCTTTTTAATTAAGTTCCAAAGATGTATAAAAAGAAACCAAGTAACCTGGAATGAATTATGATTACCTCAAGGTAGATTGATGGGTAGATACTGAAGAAGGGTGAGTACTAGATGAGGTTACACTCCTATTGGTCATGGAATGAGGATAATACCTACAATCTTGGTATTGTAAATAGCTTTCAAAGTGGTTTCTCCGAAACAATTCACTATCCAATGGAGAACTAATTCTTTCACTTTCAACACTAAAACATGGTGAATGTGGCTCAGGACTTTGTCTTGGACTCTCTTGTGGAGAGGCTGAAGGGTGCACTTTCTCACTACTCTTCCTATTAGGATCACCTGAACAAAACTTGCAAGAACTAACAGTTTTCCTGATTCCAGTGTTGTTATCAGAACCAGGATTTGGAACAAGACCACAATCTCTTCTTATACACTCTCCACATAGCCAACAACCACAACTTTTGCAATTGTATTTGTGCTGAGTCATCAACTCATTCAAGTTCTTATTGCACTGACAACACATTTTGCAATCACTTTTGTGCATATCAAATTTATCAGAAACACAAAACAAATCACTTCCACCCCAAGTAACCCAAGACCTCACCTTTTTTATTAGATCTAGTAATGAACTATCAGGTATTCCCATAAAAGATGTAATGACCCAAGACAGAGAACCCCAACACAAAAACAAAAAAAGGGTCTTACTTTCCTCTTTATAAATTTCAGTAGTATGATTATGATTTTCATTCACAGGATCAAAAAGTAACCAAGTGCAGAGTCTTTGGTAAAACCCACAATAAATTGTTCAAAAAGTTGTATCCTTTGGCACCAAAATATTGATCGGTTACAAAACTGTCTAAAAAATAAAAATTAAGTGCAGAGTATTTGGTAAAAACCCACAATAAAAATTTTGGTTTTTGATTTAATAAAGCTATAAATAAATAAATTTCTTTTTTTTAATGTTTTCTTTTCTGTTTTCCTTTTAGGTTGATGTAAATCCTCGTACACCAAAAATATAGGATTGACAATCTAACCTTATTTACACCGAAAATCTTTCCAGAAATAATAACTAGACCCAACTAACGACAAAGAAATAGAACTATTTCTTCAAATGCTAATGACCCCACAGATAAAACTAACCTATGCTTGAACACTGAAGAAGAACAATAGATTCAAGCATTACAGGAAAATCACAAAACAAAAAAGACCCATGATAGAAAATGTGGTTTTCTTTTGGTTTTGGAGTAAAAGGTAAAGTCTTTGAATCCCTTAAGAGTAGAGAAGAAGAAACAGTGAAAGAGAGAGAAATAAGAAAAGTTTAGATAATGGGAAGGATTAGAATGAAAAGAAGAAAGAGAAGAAGTACGGAGAAGGTTCCCTTTCTACCATAGGAGCAGGCTCGCATCTCAAACAACAACACTTGTTTCTTCATCATCGACCCCTCACTGCTTTTCTTTCCTTTCCTTTTCTTTTTCTTTTCCCTTTCTATCCACATTCCCCACATTTTCTTATTACCATTTTAATGTGATAAAAGTCATCATTAATTTAATCATCTTTAATATTAATGATTTTCAAACACCATTTAATATTCTCTTTCTTATATTATTATTGTTGGAGGAATTATACACCTCATAAAAAATATGTTACAAATCTTTTTATACCACAGAAAAACTGACATGTATTATTAAATAATCAATAATAAATATTATTTTGTAACACATCTAATTTTTTTCTTAGATTGGAAGAGAATTTGAATAAAGTATATCATTTTCCTTATTTTTGTGAACTAAAATAATAATTATTTACTAAACGTTTAAGTCAAAAGTGAGAAGCTAATTAAAAATGAGGAGTAAGAAGATATTAAAATAAATTGTATTTGTTATTATTAAAAATAAAAGATAGTATGATGAAATTGAAAATACAAATATAAATTATTAATGATATGATATTGTATGAAATAAGTTCATGAGAGATATAAGAAATGATAGTAATAAAATTTAAATTTTGATAATTATGATGGTACAAATACCTTTTTGTTGATTTAATTTTCTCAAATAGTAAATAAAAGTTAAAAAAAGGAAGAAAAGGAAAGAAAAATGGATGATAACTGTGATTTATATATTGGAATGGAAAATAATACGTATCAATCTTTTGATATTTTATTTAAAAACATATATTATTTTTATACTTTATCTAATTCAAACAACTGGATTTTCCTAAAACTAATGATTAGAATTGAGAGTAAGTTTAAAAAACTTACTCTTAAAATAAACATATCTCTCCTCTTTTTCAAATATTATTATTCATTTTTAAATAGTGCATGCATTAACTTGTGAGATTAAAAATCACTATGCAAACCATTCCTTTAAGATATTAATTAAGTTATTTAATGAAAAGAAAACACAAGAAATTGGTGATTTAATGAAATGGGGAAGAACATTTTCAGATTTTCAATATTGAATTAAACTTTTTTATTTATTTTATACTTGTGCGTTTACTGTTTTTTCAATTGCATACGTAATTTTAGTAGAAACTTCCTTTTTTAATTCATAAACCCATGTCCAATGTCACACGATAAGAACCTGGAAAAATAGTAATAGTTTATTACTTTATTATTCTTGTCAGATGTATTTAAGGCTGATATATATATATATATATATATATATATATATATATATATATAAATAAATAAATAAGGCTAAAATTGAGTTTTATACCAATCTCTCTCTTCCAATTTGGCTCCCATCAGCATGCTTAGCTGGGGTTTAAATAAGAGTATCTCATTGGATTATTCGTAAATTATTCTTATTAGAATAAAAATATTTTTTTCGTTTGTCATATTAACTATTAAGAATATTTTTCTATAAAGACATTCATGTGTTATTTTTATTAGAAAATATGGACCCAAAGAGAAAAAGGATGAGAGAGGAATTATGTAATTGGGTTTGAGATATGTAGTAGTTAGTACCTGATGAAGAATAAGAATTATGTATATCATTATGAAGAATAAGAATGATGTATATCATTGTGAAGAAAAAGTAAATCTTATTTTTAATTTTTGAGGATATATATTAAATTATAAAATAATGTATGAAACTTAAATAAGAATGAAGAATGGAGATACTATAAACACCATAATCTTTAATTGTACTATTTAAATATTTTTATTTTATACTTGTGCATTTTTTTTTAAAATTGTATATGTAATTTTAGTATGCTTTTTTTAATTCATAAACCAATGTCCAATGTCACACAATAAAGAACCTGAATAAAAAGTAATAGTTTATTATTCCTTGGCAGATATAGTTAAGGCTAATATATATATATATATATAATTACATATCTGGCTAAAATTCAGTTTTATACCAATCTCTCCCTTCCAATTGGGCTCCCATGAGAAAATAAGTAGATAAATTATGAGTAGAGAGAATGGACTAAGAAATATAGTAAATTTTAAAGCTTGTTTGGCATGAGATGAAATAGATGAACTTTTTTATAAACAAACAAATATACTTTTGTTATATTAATTTTATGGAATCAATTTTGAAGAGTGAAATTGTATTTTACAATACAATACTATATTGTTCTCATCCACTTTCTCACCTAAGAAGGAAAAAAACAAAAACTGATAAGACCCATCAGATTTTCCTCTATCTTCCCATTTTCTAATCCTAATAAGAAAAAAAGGAATATCTAATTGTTCTATTTGCTTATCTTCTTTCCTTTTAAATTTATACCAACTAAGCAAAAGCTAAATAAACCCCATAATTTCAATTGTACTATTTAACTATCTTTACTTTATTAATTGTCTTACTATTTTTAAAGCAAATGTTACTTGTTTTGATCAGGCTGCGATTTTCTGGTCAGCACCGGTGCGTATAGACCACAGGCTACTTTTATACTTTTATTTGTCACGTTCATAATTGATAATTAATAATATATAGTATAAATAATATAAAAAGCACACACACTAAAATTATACATTTTTAATGCAATATATCATATATGAATATCATATGAAAGTTATAAATTAGTTTATTATTTTAAAATAATAGATATTTTAAAATAAATTTTAACTTTAAAGTAAGCACTAGGAGCCACCACAATTACTGTTCTTAAGGTTGTTCTTAACGGAATAAGAACATTTTTACTTTGTTTTTCACTATGTCGTTCTTATTTCCTGACTTTTGTTATTAAATAAGAGCAATTATTGATTGTTCTTAACCAAAAGAAAGTGAAGGGAGTGGTAGATGTTGTGAAAAAAATGTAGATTTTGTGGGACTCAAATAAGAATAAGAATGATATTTATCATTGTGAAAAAAGTAAATATTATTCTTATGGATTTAATATATATACACTGACAATGTAAGTGTTTTTTACTGTCAGCAAATCATTCACCATTGATTCGTTAATTAACCACTATTGACTCTCAAACAAAAGTAATACAAATCAACAGTGGATGATTTGCTGATAGTGTAAAAAACTTTACACTGACAGTGTATAGATTTTAAACTATATTCTTATTTTATGAGAAGTTGTAATAAATTATAAAATAATGTATTAAATCCAAATAAAAATAAAAATGTTATTCTAGAACGGAGATACTCTAATAACTAACAATTATCTATATTACTTTGATCAGTCATTTAGTATTTAACATTATTGTAAAAGTGTGATTTACTCCATGTGGTGTTAGGTCGTAATTTTATCCGAATAAATTTAAAACAGTGAAATAAATGTAAACTTGAGTATGTTGTGTCAAAACATCCACCTATTTAACCAACAAGATAAGAAAACATCAGCCTAGATTAGTTGATAGATATTATTCTACTTTAATTAGATAATTAGAATGTGAATTTTTGTGAATATAATTGCACTTGGTATAGATAGTCTTGTTACTTATGGTCTTATCCTAGCTAAACAAAATTGGTGAATAATATTAAGTGTGTTAAAGAGTCGTGAGACTCACCTGACTCCTTCGTGTGTATCGAGACTAAACTTACTTAATTTTTTATTAAAAATGTTGTACAAGTACAAACTTCATGTCATTACTAAATTAGATATATAGTAGTAGTTCATTTAAAAAAAATATGTAATTTTATTTTAGTCATTATTTAATTAATTTAGTATGTAGTATAGTTTTTTTGTCCTTGTCGAATGGAGCATAATAAATGGAATGATATTAGATTTTGTAGTTGTATTTGTTTAAAATATATTGAAATAGGATAAAACATGATGGAATGATATTGATTTTATATCCTCTTAATTTGGGTTATGGGAGAGAGTACATCTTCTATATTCACACTAGTAAGTTACTTTCTGATATGCATGGGAAAATATTTTTTATCTTATCGTATAATTAAGAACACATATATTACTCATACATTAATATAGTTAAGAACATACATGTTACGACATGCATTCATTCACAAACATACATATTACTTGTACATTCATATGATTCAAACATGTTCAAAATACATTGAAAATAAGGAAAATAAATGATAATGATGTTGTGAAACTTCCTATTAAATCAAAACTTATATAATAGTAGTACGACAAAGGATACAAAAGATTTAATAAAAGATAATTTTGAGGAAAAATAAATAAATAAATTGAAAAACAATACATTTGAATTTAGGAAATTATCTAATAAATTAATAATTTCATTCAGAAATAAATATAAATATATTTAATAAAAATACTAATAATAAATGAATAAACGTATTAAAAGAATAAACTAATAAATACGAATTTATTATTACTTAAAAAACTAATAAATATGTATTACAAATAATTTGCATTAATTTCTTATATATAGGTAATATGTAGAATAGAAAAATAGTAATAATAAAATATTAAATAGATTTTGATGAAAAAAGAGTTTGATTTAAGTTTTTTTATAAAATAAAATCTGGAAAAAAAAACTCTTTTGGTAGGTTGAATAAGTTGAAAATTACAAAGATTTTTTATTAACATTTTTTTAAATGAGAAATTCTAGAAAATGATATGTTTAATATGCTTAGGTTGGAAAAGCGATTAAGTTAATATCACATGTATTAAGAAGAAAATAATAGGATCATGACACAATTGAAATAAAATGTAATGCACATGATGGACATTTTTGAGTGGGACTCCCCTATGAGGTGACAAGTGGCGAGTAAGGAAAGTTAAAATGTGGTGAGTGTATTGGAAAATGGTCACATAAATTAAAACAAATAGTCATATTTTTAGTGTGTAAGAGTTCATGATAAAAATATGAAATTGTTTGGAGGAAAAAAATGAAGGAGAATGTGGCACTTGGTGTGAGGAATATTTTTTTCTTATATATATAATATTCTTATATAGGAAATAGATAAATCATACTATTCTATGTGTTATAAATTGTGATCGATTAAAACAAATGTATTTAAATTAAAAATTTAATTATTAATTATTTTTTTAACTATTCAAAATTCTTAATACATGAATTGACATACATTATAAGATGTGCTTCTTATGAGATGGAGCTAGCTTTTTTCAATATGGTAGTTGGTATGGTAGGGAAGGGGCGAGGTCTTTGGATAACAATAAAATATAATATGGATTGAGAGATGGGGAGTGTAGAAATTAAAATAACATTACTAGGAAGAGGAAAAAATGTATCTAGATTTTTATACATTTTCAATTTATTATTAATCATTTATTTTTAATTATTATTGACTTTTCATATAAAAAAATATAAATTAATAATATATGATATACTGATTATATATAAATTTTTACACCAATAATATATAGATATTACACTAGTAATAGAACTCTTAAAATTTGAGCTAAAGTAGATGAAAGTAACTGATTATTGTCCTCAATAGTTCCATCCTAAAAGATACAAACAATTTACATAAAAAAAGATGCTCACACGATGTTACATTATTGAATATGGAAGCATATCTATAAAGTTTATATTGTTATTAGGTTAGAAATTCATAATTTCTAATTAAGTTGGACATCATATACTTAATACAACTATATCGACTATTTATTTTGGGTTACAAAACAAGTGATCTAATTGGTGACAACTGATAAGACTTCTCAAACTGATAACGAATATAGATTTAATAAGTGGATACTCAAACAGATGGCATATAAAAGATAATGAGATCTTTATAAGTTAACGCATAAGGAACAATTATTGCCCCCAACACACCAAATCACAAACATTTTTTACCTCTCCCCATCAAAGAGAAAATGAATGTCTCAAAAGGAATTAAGGATTTCGTTGAGGAAGGTCATCATACCAAAATTCTCTCAAAAATGTAGATAAAATGAGCATATCAGAGAACATGGACTCACGTATGACATTGCACCCTTATTTTATATTATATGTGAGAATCATGAGATTCAAGATCTTAGGATTAGTATTTCATTAATCATAAGGAATTTCCAACAAGTGGTATCAGAACATATGTTCTGAATTTTATGGTTCTCAATTAAGAGTATTTTCCTAAATTTTGTATGGACCCTAATTTTAATTTGGGAATATTATGCTTCCGCTATCATGTCATAAAAATTGAATTTATGGATTTATTTTTTTATCAAATCAAAGTTTGATAAATGTTAATTTCTCTTGTTTGATAATGATATGGAAATCACTTCAAATATATTTTTGACAAGTTTGTTCCTCAATTTTTTTTGCTGCATTTTTCATGAATTTGGTGCCATTAATGCTCATGAAATTTGGTGCCAAAGATATGATTTGACAAAACTAATAGTTAATATTTGATCATTACATTGAGAGTATCATTTACAAATTAATTTCTTTGGCCAAAGACTAGAAATTGATGTTATGCTAGGTATCTTGTGATGAGTCTATTATGTGAACATGTCTTGTTATATATATATATATATATATATTACTCGACTTGTTTGTTTAAATGGTTATAACACTTCATGGTTTGTTGCATTGATTGGTGACTGATTGCATTATTAAGGGGTTGTTATCTTTGAAGCACTATTTTTGTTTGGACAGTGTGCCTTTCCATGTTTAGTCATCTATAAAATGATAATATATATTTTTTATGGAAAATTCAAAATGACGATCAGTAGAATTCGAAATGTAGATCCTTATAACGGGAATGATGTGATGCTACCAATAAGCTATAGTGTATATATGTATTTATATATGGATATAAATAATATATGTTTTGGATTAAGTGTTGAATCAAACTTAACTAAATGGTTTTTCTTTTAGAAATGTGATGTTACCTATAGGCTATAGTGTATATATGTATTTATATTTGGATATAAATAATATATGTTTTGAATTAAGTGTTGAATCAAACTTAACTAAATGGTTTTTCTTTTAGAGGATAAAATTGTTTGACATTTTAAGTGAACTTATTAAACAAGAAGTCGCCAAAGTGATATTTTTCTGTGAATTGTTCATAGTAAATGCCAAATGTTAGTGTGTATAAACATCCATGTGAATATTAATCGGCTCAAAGGAAGATTATTATTTGGCTGGGTTATATACACACATGTGATGATAAACATGTGATTATTATAAGGTTGCATATATGAATGATAAATCAGTCCAAAAAATGGTTTATTATTTGACATGCATTATGATCAATGTTTGACCATTACAAACAAAAGTATCATTAGTGATTGATATAAAATATCAAGCCAATTGTATGTTTGCATTTCATGCGAATAATGATTGGCCCAAAAGAAGATTACTATTAGGCCATAAGGAAGATTACTATTTGGTCCAAACTACAAACATACTTGTAGTAGTAAATATGTGATAATCATATGGTTTTATATGTGAATAATAAGTCAGTCCAAAGAAAGACTTATTGTTTGACAGAACTAATTATCAATGTTTGATTACTATATTGAGTGTACCACTTACAAGTTAATATTTTTGTCCAAAAACTGAATATTAATGTTGTGCTAGGTAACTTGTGATGTGCCCATCATCATTTGAATTTAAGTATTAAAGTTGAATGCGAGTTTATTTGCAAGAATGATTGCAATTTTTTTATTCTTTTACTAGTGCTACAAATATTCCTCCTCAAATTAAGAACATCTCATTGTTGAATGAGACAAACTTTAAGGTCTAGAAGGAAGCCGCATAAATTATTCTCGGCTGTATGGATTTAGATCTGGCACTTCAGGTGGAGAAATATATTTCTACTCTGGAAATTCTCGATGAGGTTAAAATTAAGAAATGGGAACGCTCTAACCTAATGTGCATAATGAAATACTCTATTCCAGAAGCGTTTCAGGGGCTCTATTTGTGAGTGTCAAAATACAAGGAAGTTCCTTAAAGAAATAGAACATTTTTTTTCCAAAAATGAAAAGGCGTAGACGAGTAGCCTTTTGACTAAACTCATCTCCATGAAGTATAAATGCAAATGGAACATAATGGAGTATATTATGGAGATGTCTAATCTCGCATAAAAAACTCAAGCCACTTAAGTTAGAGCATGGTGATGACTTGCTCGTGCACTTGGTTTTGATCTCGCTTCTTGCACACTTTGGGCAATTCAAAGTGAGTTATAATACTTAGAAGGACTATGTGCAAGAGGAAGAGATGTTGCAGAGAGATAAGACTGAAAGTGCTCACTTAGCTAGGACCTTTCAGAATAAGAAAAGAAAGAACAATAAGAATGATGTCAAAGAGCTATTTGTGTTTTTTCAGAGAATGTGGGATTATTCTACAATACACTATGCTAGGCAAACCTAGTATGAAGGGTGTTGTTAAGCGATTAAATCAAAGATATGGTGAGAAGTATGATTAGTCATTCTTCCTTGTCATAGTCTCTTTGGGGAGAAGCTTTAGTGACCACGATTTACATCCTTAATAGGGTGTCAATTAAAACAGTTAACAAAACTCCATATAAGCTTTGGACTAATAAAAGACCAAACTTAAAACACTTGCATATTTGGAGTTGTCCAACTGAGGTGCGACCTTATAGGCCACATGAAAGGAAACTTGACTTCAGAGCAGTTATGTGCTATTTTGTTCGTTATGTTAAATGTTCTCGAGGCTATAAACATTACGCCAGAATTGATATTTAACAACACTCATTTAACATCGCTTATGTGTTGAACGCTGTTAAATATAAGGCGGAAGAAAATTAACAACGCTTATTGAAGAAAGCGCTATTAAATGTGTTATCTTTTGTTATCTTTAACAACGCTTATTGAAGCAAGCGCTGTTAAAGGTCATACTTCATATATTTAACAGCACTTCTTCAATAAGCGATATTAAATGTATTATCTTTAATATCGTTTATTGAAGAAAGTGTTGTTAAATGTGTTATCTTTAACAACCCTTATTGAAACAAGCACGGTTAAAGGTCATACTTCATATATTTAACAACACTTCTTCAATAAGTGTTGTTAAAGGTGTTATCTTTAACAATGCTTATTGAAGTAAGCGTTGTTAAAGAGGTCATACATTTAACGCTTGTTTTAATGAGCGAGATCTTTTCAAATTCAAAAAGAAAACCTTACACAATAATACATATCACTCACTTTATTATTTCACTTACTTTTCTTCTTCTTCTTCTACTCCATAACTTACTTTTTTTTATCTTTAGTTTTTAGTTTATCTCTTCAAGCAAATTATCGATTTTTTGTTTTTCTTTTCAAGCATAAGGTAAATCGTTATCTTATTTTAACTTATTTATTTTTCTCTTTACTAATAGTGTGATCTTTACTTGTTGTGAAGTTATGCAGCTATGGTATTCTAGGTTTTTGGCTATGGTGAACATTGGAGGAGAAAAAATGAACAATTTCTGTAAGATCTCATTACTCATGGTATTTATAATATTGGAATCTGTTAGGGTTGAATGTAGTTGAAGTCGTTGGTGATTTAATAAATCTATTGTAAATGTGGTGGAGTTGGACATGCTTGTCATGTGTTTGATAGAATGTCTGGGAAAGATATTGACTTATTTAGAAAGTAGACATTTAATAGTGTTTGCTTCAGTGAGCGTTGTTAAATGTCTACTTTCTACCGCGCTACAAAAAACGTTGTTGAATATAACATTATGTAATTCTGCGCTCACATAGAAAGCGCAACAAAAGCGCTATTAAATAACAATTTTAAGCGCTATTGTTTTGCTATTCTAACGTAGTGAAATTTTATGATCCCACTTCAAGACTTTATTTTAGACGGGAAATGCAAGATTTCTTGAGAAAGTTGATTTTGGAAAGGAAGAGAACATAATGAATGTTGTCTTTGAGGAAGAACTTGCCACTAATGGTGAACAAGTTCTTGTGCCTATTACCATTCAAGGAATAACTTCGGTAATAGAAGTTAATGTTCAAAATATTGTTTCTAACAATTTTCTAGGACAATACAATAATGAGGTTGTCCCTCAAGTACCTTTAGAACAAATTCTAAAATCTCAAGAAGTAGAAGTGTCATTAAGGAGATCCATTAGAGAGATGAGAAATGCAATTCCTAATATTTATATTGTAATTCTTCAAGAACATGAGGATGACATCAGATTAATAGAAGATAATCCATTGAACTTTTGTTAAGCCATGAAAAGTTCTAACTCTCAAATGTGGATCATTGCCATGAATGATGAGATGAAGTCTATGCATGATAATGGCGTTTTGGATCTTGTCGAATTACCGGAAGGTGTGAACCTATTGGTTGCAAATAGATATTTAAAACCAATAAGGATTCAAAGGGTAATATTGACAAATATAAAGCTCATCTAGTTGCTAAAGGCTACACTAAAAAAGAAGGGTTTGATTATAAAGAAATCTTCTCTCTAGTACCTTCGAAGGATTCTTTTAGAATAATATTGGCACTAGTAGCCCATTTTGATTTAGAGCTACATCAGATGGATGTTAAGACTGCGTTTCCAAATGGTGACATTAAAGAAACGATCTATATGGTGCAACCAGAAAACTTTGTGTCAGTTGGCTCAAAGTCAATGGTATGCAATTTAAAGAAATTCATCTATGACTTTAAACAAGCTCTTCGTCAATGGAATCATAAGTTTCATCAAGTTATTACCTCGTATGGTTTTGAGACAAGTTTCATGAAGTCTAATTACGCTCAAGTTTGCACACGTCCGACATAGCGTTTGTCGTAGGAGTTTTAGAAAGATATTTAAGCAATTTTGTAATGCATCACTGGAAGGCAGTCAAACATGTTATGCATTACTTGAAGAGAACAAATGAGTAAATGCTCACTTATTGAATGTCTAAGAATTTATAGATCATTGAGTACTTTGACTCCGATTTTTTGGGTATCTAGACAATATATACTCCACCTTTATATATGTGTTTATCTTGGCTGAAGGTGCTATCTCTTGGAAGTCTGCTAAACAGATGCTCATAGCTCCTTCAACCATGATTGCAAAGTTCATGGTTTGTTTTGAAACATCAAACCATGACATATGGTTGCGAAATTTTTTGTCACTGGCTTACGTATGGTCGATGGTATTAAAAGACCACCGAGAATTTATTGTGATAGTAGTCCGCGGTTCTTTACTCCAACCATAATTGGAGTTCTACAAAGTCAAAATTTATTGACATCTAGTTTGTGATTGGTAAAGAAACTATTAAAATAGACAATTTTTCGTAGAACATATATAGACAAATGTTATGCTAGTTGGTCCATTGACTAAGGGTTTGGTACCTAAAGTCTTTAGTGAGCATGTTGCTCATATGAGTGTTGCTCCTTAGAATACCCTAGTTTAGTGGGAGTCTATATGTTTTATGACTTACTTTGGACGTCATATATAGTTTTATGCATAATAAAGTTGATGGTTTATTGTTCTATTTTGAACTTGTATATTGTAACTATTGTGTTGCAATTAAAGACTTTGGATTCGTCCCACTAAAGAATGAAGAATGACCAGTTGGAAATAGACATGTTTGAGATCACATTGTATGAAATTTCCATGTCATATTAATATGGTGATCATCGTGGTCGAGTCACGTTTGAATATGATGAAGGTTGCGATTGTTCTATAGTTGATATATGAAATGGACCAGATTGTATTAAGGAGAAGTCTAAATATAAATAGCATACAAATATGCGCCTAAAAAATATGTGATATAATTGTTTCAGAAAAAATATGAAGCCCAAGTGAAAGATTGGTAGAAATTCATAATTTCTAATTAAAGTGGACATCATATATTTAATGTAATTATATTGACTATTTATTTTGGGTTACAAAACAAATGATCTAATTAGTGACAACCTATAAGACTTCTGAAACTGAAAACGAATATGAGCTTAATGAGTAGATACCCAAATGATTAGCCTATAAGAGATATTGGGAACCTTATAAGTTAACACATAAGGAACGATTATGGCCCCAACACACGCAATCCTATACAGTTTTCACATCTCCCCATCAGAGAGAAAACGAAGGTCCCAAAAGGAATTAATGATTTGGTTGAGGAAGACCATCATACCAAAACTCTCTGAGAAAGGTAGATCAAATGAGTATATCAGAGAACATGAATTCAAATATGACATTGCATCATTGTTTTATATTATATGTGAGAATCATGATATTCAAGATCCTATGATTAATATTTCACCAGTCATAAGGAATTTCCACCATATTATACTTTGCTAATTTTTTATTATTATGATTTATGTATATACTTATATATATAATTAAATAATTATGTAAAAGTAAATAAATAAGATACTAGTGTTTATCTTAACTTTAATCTCCTATGTCCACTTATATAAGGGTCCTCTTGATGTTCAAATATCATACAAATCCAAAAACCAATATTAGATAATTGAAGGTGACATTTGTTTAGATACATGGACATCTGCACATTATAAAAGATACTAGTTTTCTAGAATAAACTTGAATTGTAAAATAAACCAGACAACATATCCTTTATGAACTAATTAAGCATATTGAGATCTTAACTCACTTTAACTAATCAAATTTAGGTATTTTCTTTGTTGCGCATTTTAGACTCAAATCAAGAGGACCCACTTTACCTATCATGGTATATTTATGCAACCATCAACCAATATCAACTAAGTATATATATGGTAAAATATAGTGAATACTATTTTCAAGAGTTTCTCTGCTCAAGGCAAATATTAAAATACTCAAATTGGATGCGTGTGTGTATATAACTATGTATAGTAATCAAACCAATGGAGTTGCTCATTCTATTTGAACTAAACAAATGTTTGTGATGAAATTATTCCAGAATGTATTGTTATATTATTTAAGTAGTTAAGACTTACATAGAATATTTAATTATAAATAAATTAAATAATATGAGAACACATCATTATTCTCTTGTTAAAAAATTTCGCAAAACATGGTTAAAAGATGGCTTATTTCACAATCTACATATTTTCCATCATTTTTTGAGGAAATTAATTTTAATCGTTTAATTTGAAAGGATGGAATATGGCAACATGGCCTGGCTGCACGAATAGTGCTTATCTATACACATACTCACACTATTTGTGAGTATTCACGGATACACAACAAGTTTTTAATATTAATTATATATTTATATATTTTATAATAATCAATATATAAAAATAATTATCACTTGAATAATATATGTATATGATAATTTTATGGTTTTATAGTCCAATCACCAAAATTTATTATGAAATAATAATAATAAAATAGACAAAAAATAATCTTAAAATAACAGTAATGAAGTATTATATATAAAATATTCAATTAAAAAATACATTTGTAATTATGCGAGTACTCACATATTGGATATTTTTATCATCTCTAGGATGGGATCTTTTTACTCGTAGAAAGTTAAAATTAAATTGGATTAATATTAATATTACCAATGGTTTAAAATTAAAGTCTATGAAAACTAAAAAGAATTAAATTCGATCAAAATTTAATGTTTAAATATGTTACTGGTTATTATCTAAATTAAATTAATTTAATTGAAGGAAAATTTATGGATATAAATATAATTATCATAAAATTATTGTGTAGATATCATAACCCTTTTATGATAAGCAAAATTAGAAATAATTAAGAAAATTATTTAATATCACTCTTCATGAAATAACATGAATGTTATAAATAAGGGTTATAGTCATTAATTTTAGACATACAAGCCAATACCAAAAAATATTATTTCCATTTTATTAGAGGGAACTGAGGTTAAGATGAGTGATCAACAATAACAAGACCAAATAACTTATAAATCCTACAATGAACATACATTTGTATATAAAGGCTCTAGTAGTATTCATCAATTTTATCACCATTAAAGTTTAAAGTTTTTCTAATTGTAGACCAAGTTGCCTTATTAGTGGAACAATGATCATGTCCATTACTATGGAGGAGAGTTTTTATTTATCCTTTTGTTTTTAATAATAAAAATATTATTTTATTATAATTAAAATGATAAATAATGTGTTTAACATGTTGTATTTCCTTTTTTTGAAGCACTTGTTTCTTTAGTATTAAAGTTATATTTTTAGTATGCTTAAAAAAGCAATTCTGCTAATTTAGCATTTTGCATTTAATCTAAGTCATTGTTTTTAGCAAGAGTTGTAATTTTAATTTAAGAACTACTAATTTTTTAACAATAATATATCAATGTTTTTTAATTTGCATCTTTTGCTAATATATGGAGATATAAATTATAAAATAAATTCAATTGCAATTTAGTAACTATATACTTAAAAATTAGTTTATAGATAGAAATCATTATGGTTTCTTTACAACTCAAAAGGAATTAGTCTCTCACTATAAGGTAAATGACACTCTTGGCCCTACCAAAAACATTTGAGGATAATATTATTTTGTATAATCTAAAGTATTTTATTAAAAAGAGTACCAACTTTCCTGAATTACATGAGAAAGACTAAGAAGCAAAGGCATGCAAGCAAGATGGGAGTTGAGGATTATGTATCTAAACATAGACTTATTTTTACTATAACTCAACGTTAAAATAGGATGCCACACACCCAAATGGTTCTATCAATTCAAACATTCATTCAGTTTTTTCATTATTATTTGATGACATTCAGAATAGAACCCATGATTTTATGCAAACTGCATAAATTCCTTACCAGTACCAATAGTCCAATCCTGGTAACTTCTTTCATTCTTTGCTAGGGTTTCCACCCCTCTTTTCAATTGTAGAACTGTCATTAATATGTTGATTAAGTAAGAGGAATAACAAACCTAGAACCAGTGTTGTTAAAACCGTATCAGTTATCAAACCAGTCAGGGTACTGGTATAGTGATACAGTGGTTCAACAGGTGGTTCAGTAATTAAACTGCATTCTTTCAAATAGGTAGATACTCAAATTTATAATCCATATTTATAATCTACTCAAAATTCACATAAACAAACAACTTTAAGTCTTTAACAAATTCAAAGTCCAAATTAAAAAACATATATCAATCGAAAAGTATCACTTAACAACCGCAAAATATAAATAAATGACACAAGTTCACAATCCACTCTACAAAACAAATAAATTTGGAGTTTTAATATTTAATACCAAGGAGTCAAAGTTGTCTTATATCGATATTATATTTTTCCACCAAATCCTATCTTCATATAGTACTCCAAGATTACATACGAATATTAGGAACCAAAAGGTGTAATCTAAGTATGCCTTGGAAGCATGTGCATTGAAGTGTTGAAGAAGGGTTGGAAAGATGGGTCACCTTGAGTTTTTAAGTTTTTTTTCAAAAAAAAAATATTTGTATAAACCGGCCGGTTTAGTCAAATACCGACCGGTTTTGACCAGTTTTGATACTTGGCCGGTTCAACATCTCTACCGTACCAGTTAGGGGTCCGGTTCACCGGTTTTCCGGTTATACCGGCTGGTACGATACGGTTTTTACATTATTGCCTAGAACCGCGGGATGCAGATAAATTTTTCCTCATATCTTTTTACGACCCCATGTAAATGCATGAGTAATCTGTTAGTGTCTAAGACAAAGATGACCAAATTGTTTTTCAAAGGAGTGGTAAGTTCTATTCACTAACTTAAGGTCTGTTTATTTATGAATTGATTTTTGGATGACAATAGAGGGAAGATGAAGACTTGTGAGCCATAAAATACACTTTTGAGATGACTTTTAAGTTTTTCATTTCCTTTTATTCATTCCAAAACTAAACTCAGTAAAAAAACTTTATAGAGAACAAATAAAGCATACAAATTGCAACATATGAATGCACCTATTTGCAAACTAAGAGGTAGAAGCGTGAGGAGCAAAAAGTAAAAGTGCAAAAGAAACAAGGAATCTACTACATTGAGTAAACTAGTAGAAATTCTATTTATAGTAGTAAAGACATAGTGATTAGTGAGAATAATGGAAGGAATGCAAAGATCGTATTTTTCTGGCATACTACCCACAATAATGGTTTCTTTTCCAAGTAGTCTTGATGGGTTTCGCACTTGGATGACCACTTCCTTTATTTAATCATGTTGTACTATTGAAAGTCCATCAATAGAAAATTAATCAATAACCTCACTCTCTTTTAGAGAAATTATTAAGTAATCACAAGTACACAAAATATATTATCTATGATGATATGATCATTTGGAAACTTACATAGAATACAAATGCAATTTGCAATTCTAAACACTCATCAAATTGCAAGTTTGTTATTGATAATTTTAGAAAAGTGAATTGCTTGTATATTATACAATAACTGTTCCGAAATAAGTTTAACATGCTTACCTCATTGTGTCTTTCCATGATTTAAATATATGTTTGATTAGTTCTATGATTATTAATTGGTTTTGAGATAAAATTTTACATGATACAAGTCAAAACTCAACTTCTTTCTGATTGTTATGAGCCAAAAAAATATCCTTTATGATTGAGTCAAACATTACCCTTCATCTTAGTCCAATAAACTTCTATAGAGGGGCATGTGTCTTACATCACCTAATTTATTATCTTAAAAATGATTTAAATATTTATTAAACTACTTTTACCCATCATTTTGAAATATAACTTTAGTAATAGCACTTTTGTTAAATTGTCTACATATCAAACAGACAAATTAGCATTGCTCACGTGGTGGTCCAAATATGATGTAGAAGATAAGAAAAGGGCCAGATATAAAAAAAGATAAGAAAGAGATGTATAAACATTATTTAAATCACAACACATATTTTCACCTTGTCACCAATTAAGTCATTTTTAACATATGCTCTAACTTTACATTTGGGACCTAGTTTCTTCCTTTAATTCAATAATAATTTAAGCAAGAAGAAGAGAAAAAAAACTAGTTTTACTCCTCTAGTACCGTCAGATCAATAGACTGCATTCATTGATATGAAAACTAATTAAATTCTTTCTCAATCTCTACTTAAATATGTTTTATCAATTAATCAGTTCCTATAGTATCAATTTGAAAATTAGATCTGTGATTTATATTTTTTTTAACAAAAATAGTGCAAAAATGACATGCCCCAATCAGAAAATGCCCCTAGATCAGCCACCAGAAGGTCATTCTAATTTAACTCGGGAAAAATTCAAATTTCTAAAAATATAACTATGTGAAATAATTGGTTAGGAAGAGGTTTATTTGGATAGGCATGTCCTTAAAAAATGTATACATCAACAGTATATCATTTTTTTGTATTGTCATTATATTATTCACCATTCATTTTTAATTATTATTGATTTTTAAATAAAAGTAATGCAAAAAAATAGTATATGATATACACTAACTGTGTATAAATCTTTATATTATCTATTAGTGTACTCAATTATTAATTGAGAAGAACTATAAAAGGGGTTTGGTAGCATTAGTTTGGAAGGGTTTGGTAGTTAGGCAGTATCTGCAGAAGTGTTTTGCTTGTTGATGTTTGGCTAAAGATACAAAGCCTTTTCTTTCAAAGTTTATTCCACACATTATTAATAAGTGGTGTATGTATGTCGTTGGCATTTTATTTGGTAAGCCATAATTCTCCAACATGCACACATTTTCTTCGCGTGAGCAAATTGGGAAGAATCTTCAAACAAAATATTTTAATTCTTGATTTCAAATCTTTTGCTTAGGAGAAAAGAGTATACGAGCTCATGAAATTTTAAACTTAAAAAAAAAATGATTATCAGCACGAATTAAAAACATTAATCATTTAATTGTCTCTCTACTAGTATATATTCGCCATTCACGAGGTCAAAAAAGAAAATTACATTTTTTATAAATATATAACATAAATCTTGTAAAATATAATAAATATGTAAAGATAACTACCACTACGCTACATATCGTAATAAACATCGGTCATTCAACACTAAGGGTTTGGTACCTAAAGTCTTTAGTGAGCATGTTGCTCATATGAGTGTTGCTCCTTAGAATACCCTAGTTTAGTGGGAGTCTATATGTTTTATGACTTACTTTGGACGTCATATATAGTTTTATGCATAATAAAGTTGATGGTTTATTGTTCTATTTTGAACTTGTATATTGTAACTATTGTGTTGCAATTAAAGACTTTGGATTCGTCCCACTAAAGAATGAAGAATGACCAGTTGGAAATAGACATGTTTGAGATCACATTGTATGAAATTTCCATGTCATATTAATATGGTGATCATCGTGGTCGAGTCACGTTTGAATATGATGAAGGTTGCGATTGTTCTATAGTTGATATATGAAATGGACCAGATTGTATTAAGGAGAAGTCTAAATATAAATAGCATACAAATATGCGCCTAAAAAATATGTGATATAATTGTTTCAGAAAAAATATGAAGCCCAAGTGAAAGATTGGTAGAAATTCATAATTTCTAATTAAAGTGGACATCATATATTTAATGTAATTATATTGACTATTTATTTTGGGTTACAAAACAAATGATCTAATTAGTGACAACCTATAAGACTTCTGAAACTGAAAACGAATATGAGCTTAATGAGTAGATACCCAAATGATTAGCCTATAAGAGATATTGGGAACCTTATAAGTTAACACATAAGGAACGATTATGGCCCCAACACACGCAATCCTATACAGTTTTCACATCTCCCCATCAGAGAGAAAACGAAGGTCCCAAAAGGAATTAATGATTTGGTTGAGGAAGACCATCATACCAAAACTCTCTGAGAAAGGTAGATCAAATGAGTATATCAGAGAACATGAATTCAAATATGACATTGCATCATTGTTTTATATTATATGTGAGAATCATGATATTCAAGATCCTATGATTAATATTTCACCAGTCATAAGGAATTTCCACCATATTATACTTTGCTAATTTTTTATTATTATGATTTATGTATATACTTATATATATAATTAAATAATTATGTAAAAGTAAATAAATAAGATACTAGTGTTTATCTTAACTTTAATCTCCTATGTCCACTTATATAAGGGTCCTCTTGATGTTCAAATATCATACAAATCCAAAAACCAATATTAGATAATTGAAGGTGACATTTGTTTAGATACATGGACATCTGCACATTATAAAAGATACTAGTTTTCTAGAATAAACTTGAATTGTAAAATAAACCAGACAACATATCCTTTATGAACTAATTAAGCATATTGAGATCTTAACTCACTTTAACTAATCAAATTTAGGTATTTTCTTTGTTGCGCATTTTAGACTCAAATCAAGAGGACCCACTTTACCTATCATGGTATATTTATGCAACCATCAACCAATATCAACTAAGTATATATATGGTAAAATATAGTGAATACTATTTTCAAGAGTTTCTCTGCTCAAGGCAAATATTAAAATACTCAAATTGGATGCGTGTGTGTATATAACTATGTATAGTAATCAAACCAATGGAGTTGCTCATTCTATTTGAACTAAACAAATGTTTGTGATGAAATTATTCCAGAATGTATTGTTATATTATTTAAGTAGTTAAGACTTACATAGAATATTTAATTATAAATAAATTAAATAATATGAGAACACATCATTATTCTCTTGTTAAAAAATTTCGCAAAACATGGTTAAAAGATGGCTTATTTCACAATCTACATATTTTCCATCATTTTTTGAGGAAATTAATTTTAATCGTTTAATTTGAAAGGATGGAATATGGCAACATGGCCTGGCTGCACGAATAGTGCTTATCTATACACATACTCACACTATTTGTGAGTATTCACGGATACACAACAAGTTTTTAATATTAATTATATATTTATATATTTTATAATAATCAATATATAAAAATAATTATCACTTGAATAATATATGTATATGATAATTTTATGGTTTTATAGTCCAATCACCAAAATTTATTATGAAATAATAATAATAAAATAGACAAAAAATAATCTTAAAATAACAGTAATGAAGTATTATATATAAAATATTCAATTAAAAAATACATTTGTAATTATGCGAGTACTCACATATTGGATATTTTTATCATCTCTAGGATGGGATCTTTTTACTCGTAGAAAGTTAAAATTAAATTGGATTAATATTAATATTACCAATGGTTTAAAATTAAAGTCTATGAAAACTAAAAAGAATTAAATTCGATCAAAATTTAATGTTTAAATATGTTACTGGTTATTATCTAAATTAAATTAATTTAATTGAAGGAAAATTTATGGATATAAATATAATTATCATAAAATTATTGTGTAGATATCATAACCCTTTTATGATAAGCAAAATTAGAAATAATTAAGAAAATTATTTAATATCACTCTTCATGAAATAACATGAATGTTATAAATAAGGGTTATAGTCATTAATTTTAGACATACAAGCCAATACCAAAAAATATTATTTCCATTTTATTAGAGGGAACTGAGGTTAAGATGAGTGATCAACAATAACAAGACCAAATAACTTATAAATCCTACAATGAACATACATTTGTATATAAAGGCTCTAGTAGTATTCATCAATTTTATCACCATTAAAGTTTAAAGTTTTTCTAATTGTAGACCAAGTTGCCTTATTAGTGGAACAATGATCATGTCCATTACTATGGAGGAGAGTTTTTATTTATCCTTTTGTTTTTAATAATAAAAATATTATTTTATTATAATTAAAATGATAAATAATGTGTTTAACATGTTGTATTTCCTTTTTTTGAAGCACTTGTTTCTTTAGTATTAAAGTTATATTTTTAGTATGCTTAAAAAAGCAATTCTGCTAATTTAGCATTTTGCATTTAATCTAAGTCATTGTTTTTAGCAAGAGTTGTAATTTTAATTTAAGAACTACTAATTTTTTAACAATAATATATCAATGTTTTTTAATTTGCATCTTTTGCTAATATATGGAGATATAAATTATAAAATAAATTCAATTGCAATTTAGTAACTATATACTTAAAAATTAGTTTATAGATAGAAATCATTATGGTTTCTTTACAACTCAAAAGGAATTAGTCTCTCACTATAAGGTAAATGACACTCTTGGCCCTACCAAAAACATTTGAGGATAATATTATTTTGTATAATCTAAAGTATTTTATTAAAAAGAGTACCAACTTTCCTGAATTACATGAGAAAGACTAAGAAGCAAAGGCATGCAAGCAAGATGGGAGTTGAGGATTATGTATCTAAACATAGACTTATTTTTACTATAACTCAACGTTAAAATAGGATGCCACACACCCAAATGGTTCTATCAATTCAAACATTCATTCAGTTTTTTCATTATTATTTGATGACATTCAGAATAGAACCCATGATTTTATGCAAACTGCATAAATTCCTTACCAGTACCAATAGTCCAATCCTGGTAACTTCTTTCATTCTTTGCTAGGGTTTCCACCCCTCTTTTCAATTGTAGAACTGTCATTAATATGTTGATTAAGTAAGAGGAATAACAAACCTAGAACCAGTGTTGTTAAAACCGTATCAGTTATCAAACCAGTCAGGGTACTGGTATAGTGATACAGTGGTTCAACAGGTGGTTCAGTAATTAAACTGCATTCCGGTTAAATCGGACATACCTACTTATATTTATATATATATAAACCTATAACAAAAAATTCCAAATAGGTAGATACTAAAATTTATAATCCATATTCATAATCTACTCAAAATTCACATAAACAAACAACTTTAAGTCTTTAACAAATTCAAAGTCCAAATTAAAAAACATATATCAATCGAAAAGTATCACTTAACAACCGCAAAATATAAATAAATGACACAAGTTCACAATCCACTCTACAAAACAAATAAATTTGGAGTTTTAATATTTAATACCAAGGAGTCAAAGTTGTCTTATATCGATATTATATTTTTCCACCAAATCCTATCTTCATATAGTACTCCAAGATTACATACGAATATTAGGAACCAAAAGGTGTAATCTAAGTATGCCTTGGAAGCATGTGCATTGAAGTGTTGAAGAAGGGTTGGAAAGATGGGTCACCTTGAGTTTTTAAGTTTTTTTTCAAAAAAAAAATATTTGTATAAACCGGCCGGTTTAGTCAAATACCGACCGGTTTTGACCAGTTTTGATACTTGGCCGGTTCAACATCTCTACCGTACCAGTTAGGGGTCCGGTTCACCGGTTTTCCGGTTATACCGGCTGGTACGATACGGTTTTTACATTATTGCCTAGAACCGCGGGATGCAGATAAATTTTTCCTCATATCTTTTTACGACCCCATGTAAATGCATGAGTAATCTGTTAGTGTCTAAGACAAAGATGACCAAATTGTTTTTCAAAGGAGTGGTAAGTTCTATTCACTAACTTAAGGTCTGTTTATTTATGAATTGATTTTTGGATGACAATAGAGGGAAGATGAAGACTTGTGAGCCATAAAATACACTTTTGAGATGACTTTTAAGTTTTTCATTTCCTTTTATTCATTCCAAAACTAAACTCAGTAAAAAAACTTTATAGAGAACAAATAAAGCATACAAATTGCAACATATGAATGCACCTATTTGCAAACTAAGAGGTAGAAGCGTGAGGAGCAAAAAGTAAAAGTGCAAAAGAAACAAGGAATCTACTACATTGAGTAAACTAGTAGAAATTCTATTTATAGTAGTAAAGACATAGTGATTAGTGAGAATAATGGAAGGAATGCAAAGATCGTATTTTTCTGGCATACTACCCACAATAATGGTTTCTTTTCCAAGTAGTCTTGATGGGTTTCGCACTTGGATGACCACTTCCTTTATTTAATCATGTTGTACTATTGAAAGTCCATCAATAGAAAATTAATCAATAACCTCACTCTCTTTTAGAGAAATTATTAAGTAATCACAAGTACACAAAATATATTATCTATGATGATATGATCATTTGGAAACTTACATAGAATACAAATGCAATTTGCAATTCTAAACACTCATCAAATTGCAAGTTTGTTATTGATAATTTTAGAAAAGTGAATTGCTTGTATATTATACAATAACTGTTCCGAAATAAGTTTAACATGCTTACCTCATTGTGTCTTTCCATGATTTAAATATATGTTTGATTAGTTCTATGATTATTAATTGGTTTTGAGATAAAATTTTACATGATACAAGTCAAAACTCAACTTCTTTCTGATTGTTATGAGCCAAAAAAATATCCTTTATGATTGAGTCAAACATTACCCTTCATCTTAGTCCAATAAACTTCTATAGAGGGGCATGTGTCTTACATCACCTAATTTATTATCTTAAAAATGATTTAAATATTTATTAAACTACTTTTACCCATCATTTTGAAATATAACTTTAGTAATAGCACTTTTGTTAAATTGTCTACATATCAAACAGACAAATTAGCATTGCTCACGTGGTGGTCCAAATATGATGTAGAAGATAAGAAAAGGGCCAGATATAAAAAAAGATAAGAAAGAGATGTATAAACATTATTTAAATCACAACACATATTTTCACCTTGTCACCAATTAAGTCATTTTTAACATATGCTCTAACTTTACATTTGGGACCTAGTTTCTTCCTTTAATTCAATAATAATTTAAGCAAGAAGAAGAGAAAAAAAACTAGTTTTACTCCTCTAGTACCGTCAGATCAATAGACTGCATTCATTGATATGAAAACTAATTAAATTCTTTCTCAATCTCTACTTAAATATGTTTTATCAATTAATCAGTTCCTATAGTATCAATTTGAAAATTAGATCTGTGATTTATATTTTTTTTAACAAAAATAGTGCAAAAATGACATGCCCCAATCAGAAAATGCCCCTAGATCAGCCACCAGAAGGTCATTCTAATTTAACTCGGGAAAAATTCAAATTTCTAAAAATATAACTATGTGAAATAATTGGTTAGGAAGAGGTTTATTTGGATAGGCATGTCCTTAAAAAATGTATACATCAACAGTATATCATTTTTTTGTATTGTCATTATATTATTCACCATTCATTTTTAATTATTATTGATTTTTAAATAAAAGTAATGCAAAAAAATAGTATATGATATACACTAACTGTGTATAAATCTTTATATTATCTATTAGTGTACTCAATTATTAATTGAGAAGAACTATAAAAGGGGTTTGGTAGCATTAGTTTGGAAGGGTTTGGTAGTTAGGCAGTATCTGCAGAAGTGTTTTGCTTGTTGATGTTTGGCTAAAGATACAAAGCCTTTTCTTTCAAAGTTTATTCCACACATTATTAATAAGTGGTGTATGTATGTCGTTGGCATTTTATTTGGTAAGCCATAATTCTCCAACATGCACACATTTTCTTCGCGTGAGCAAATTGGGAAGAATCTTCAAACAAAATATTTTAATTCTTGATTTCAAATCTTTTGCTTAGGAGAAAAGAGTATACGAGCTCATGAAATTTTAAACTTAAAAAAAAAATGATTATCAGCACGAATTAAAAACATTAATCATTTAATTGTCTCTCTACTAGTATATATTCGCCATTCACGAGGTCAAAAAAGAAAATTACATTTTTTATAAATATATAACATAAATCTTGTAAAATATAATAAATATGTAAAGATAACTACCACTACGCTACATATCGTAATAAACATCGGTCATTCAACAGCACAATTTTGAACGACGCTGTTGAAAATGAGGCAGAAGAACATCAAAAACGTATAATAAAACAGACGCTGTCAAATTGTGTAACTTCAACAACGTATTCTTGACAAAACGCTGTTGAATATCATGAACGTTAGTGTTAGCTTGAATGATTCATGTTTAACAACACATTTAATAGAAAGTGTTGTTGATGTTAATACATTCAACAACGCATAATTAAGGAAGCGCTGTTGAAGATGGCATAGTAACTGTGCTTGCTTAATTATGTGTTGTTGATATTTTACGACTTTTTAAATGTCTGAGATATTAATGGTTGTTCCTACCCGACGAATTCTAAGGGTCCCAAGCCTGGTCACCAAGGTGGGCCCCACTTGTTGGGACCACCAGAGTTGACCCAAGGGACAACATGCTTTCCGTACTCCACCAACTTACCTGCCAGCACAACAGGCAGGTCACAGAACGGACACCCAACCAACCGCAGGCTAGAAGACAAGAACGGCACAGTGTACAGCCCTAGCAGACCGCCTGACACGGGAAAAGCAACTCCCGACAACACCTTTGGTCGGCCACGCGTCGCCCCACCAGTCAAGAACTCAATATCAACTCTCCCCTCTATAAATAGGGATCTCCACCAACAGGAAGTATCTTAATCTCTTCACTCTCATATATTACTCACCTTATTTTGCTATTCTCTCACTGGTCCATACACTGACTTGATCGTCGGAGAACCTTTTCAGGTACTATTAATTGAGAAGAACTATAAAAGGGGTTTGGTAGCATTAGTTTGGAAGGGTTTGGTAGTTAGGCAGTATCTGCAGAAGTGTTTTGCTTGTTGATGTTTGGCTAAAGATACAAAGCCTTTTCTTTCAAAGTTTATTCCACACATTATTAATAAGTGGTGTATGTATGTCGTTGGCATTTTATTTGGTAAGCCATAATTCTCCAACATGCACACATTTTCTTCGCGTGAGCAAATTGGGAAGAATCTTCAAACAAAATATTTTAATTCTTGATTTCAAATCTTTTGCTTAGGAGAAAAGAGTATACGAGCTCATGAAATTTTAAACTTAAAAAAAAAATGATTATCAGCACGAATTAAAAACATTAATCATTTAATTGTCTCTCTACTAGTATATATTCGCCATTCACGAGGTCAAAAAAGAAAATTACATTTTTTATAAATATATAACATAAATCTTGTAAAATATAATAAATATGTAAAGATAACTACCACTACGCTACATATCGTAATAAACATCGGTCATTCAACAGCACAATTTTGAACGACGCTGTTGAAAATGAGGCAGAAGAACATCAAAAACGTATAATAAAACAGACGCTGTCAAATTGTGTAACTTCAACAACGTATTCTTGACAAAACGCTGTTGAATATCATGAACGTTAGTGTTAGCTTGAATGATTCATGTTTAACAACACATTTAATAGAAAGTGTTGTTGATGTTAATACATTCAACAACGCATAATTAAGGAAGCGCTGTTGAAGATGGCATAGTAACTGTGCTTGCTTAATTATGTGTTGTTGATATTTTACGACTTTTTAAATGTCTGAGATATTAATGGTTGTTCCTACCCGACGAATTCTAAGGGTCCCAAGCCTGGTCACCAAGGTGGGCCCCACTTGTTGGGACCACCAGAGTTGACCCAAGGGACAACATGCTTTCCGTACTCCACCAACTTACCTGCCAGCACAACAGGCAGGTCACAGAACGGACACCCAACCAACCGCAGGCTAGAAGACAAGAACGGCATAGTGTACGGCCCTAGCAGACCGTCTGACACGGGAAAAGCAACTCCCGAAACACCTTTGGTCGGCCACGCGTCGCACCACCAGTCAAGAACTCAATGTCAACTCTCCCTTCTATAAATAGGGATCTCTACCAACAGGAAGTATCTTAATCTCTTCACTCTCATATATTACTCACCCTATTTTGCTATTCTCTCACTGGTCCATTACACTGACTTGATCGTCGGAGAACCTTTTCAGGTACCTCCACCGGCGGGTCCAACTCTCCTACTTCCTCCTGCTGCCCTGACGACTATCCTCCGCCCCTTCATCAACATCTGATCACCCTTAGTCCGTATCTTTGTGTTCCCTTAGTCTGTATCTTTGTGTTCCAACAAGAACATTGGCGCCGTCTGTGCTTCCTACTCACACCATGGTAACCACTAGAAACCGAGCTTTATCAACCAGCCAAGTCGACCCTGCACCAAGTACTCTTCCCCCACCGAGACAACCATCCCATCAAGCTAGCCGAAGCCATCATACCGCTCCAGAGCAACAGCCAACCACCCAACACCTCCTCCAGATGCTGGAACGCCAAGAGCGGCTCATCCAGCAGCAGGCCGACGTAATACAAGAACTACGTCAATCCAAAATAAACCATGACGATCATTCTGAACGCCCTCTTCACGAAAGTAACCATGAAGAGTCAGCGAACGAATCCCACCCACCATCCCAACCAACCCTACACCACTTTTGTGGTGCTATGCATCCCTTTACACCCACTATCATGGCTTACCCATTACCTTCCCATTTCCACCGCCCAACAAACATGGACCAATACGATGGGACGGCAGACCCACAAGACGACCTCGACGCCTTTGAGGCTTCTATGTTATTCCATGGGGCGACTGACCCCATCATGTGCAGGGCTTTCCCCCTGACTCTTAAAAAAGCGGCCCTCCAATGGTTCACCCGCCTAGCCCCAAACAGCATCAACACTTGGGGAACCCTTGCTTCTGTTTTCAACACAAGGTTCACAGCGAGCAAGGAACAACCAAGGTCATCATACACACTGTCTGGCATTCGCCAGGGATCCAATGAGTCCATCCGGGCATACCTTGATCGGTTAAATGCCGAGGCTATGAAGGTACGTACCCTAAGCCCCGAAGTAGCAGTGCATGTCCTCGTTATGAGACTCCAGGAAGGTCTTTTCCGTACGGAGTTAGCCAAATACACCGACCTTACTATGGAAGACCTCCGTTCCAAGGCCCAGCAATTCATCAACCTCGAAGAAACCCACCACATGCACACCCATACCGAGCCCCAAACACACCACCCCTCACGGGAAACCAAACGGCCAAGACCACAAGACCTACCCCGCGACTTACCCTCACTAGCCAAAAAGACCAAATACTCCACCTATACCCCCCCTGAACGCCAACCGTTCCCAAATCCTGCAAGAGGTCCTCTCCACTCACCTCGTCCAACTCCCACGCCCCCGCCCTACAAAGCCCGGCCCGCAAGACCGATCCAAATATTGTGACTACCACAGTATGTTCGGCCACTTAACCAATGACTGCACCCAACTCCGAGACACCATCGAAGACCTCATAGAGGCTGGTCATCTGCAGCGATTCATCGCAGGTTTAGAACAGTGCCGCCACTCCGGCTACAATCACCCAGGACGATCACCGCCACCCCGTCGCCCAGAACCTCCAAGAAAACGGTCCCCCCCACAGTTTCAAAAACGGCGCCCTACCCCACGTCCTCAGACGGATAGGCACCGGGCAAACAATCGGAGACCACGAAGCCCAGTTGATATCAACACCATCTCCGGGACCATTAACACCTACCACGTGGCGTAAGGAACTAAGGAAATACGTCACAAGTCCCAGAGAGACACCAAGCTACGCGAAATAAATCCATACGCCCAATAGGACAATCACCAGTTCGGAAGCATCCATAACAGGTCTCGCCCGACGCCCTGACCAACCCAATCGATAAATTTTCAACCTCAGGGCGCCGAACCTCATACGGACAGTCCGCCCTAGAGAAGGTACCGCCCTCCCACGAGCTCGCCCAACAAAGTCACCAACTGGGTCGCCAAAGCAGATCCCTCACCCAGATCAAAGAAAGCTCATATCAAGTCTCCCAGCATACTCGCCCAGCATCCTGGCAGACTGGGGGCAACTGTTCCTACCCGACGAATTCTAAGGGTCCCAAGCCTGGTCACCAAGGTGGGCCCCACTTGTTGGGACCACCAGAGTTGATCCAAGGGACAGCATGCTTTCCGTACTCCACCAACTTACCTGCCAGCACAACAGGCAGGTCACAGAACGGACACCCAACCAACCGCAGGCTAGA
>NC_032026.1:8844611-8856453 GCF_001865875.1 Lupinus angustifolius | reverse complement strand
GGACCGCCCAAAAAAAGTATGTCCGGGAGGTAATGCACGTCGCTGCCAGAAGCTCCCAACAGACACATCACTACAGATCCACTCCCCCCATTACTTTCGACGAACGGGATTATGAAGGCGTCGTCCGAGGCCACGATGACCCTCTTGTCATCACTGCCAAACTCAACAACAAAAAGGTTAGTCGCTTGTTCATTGATCAAGGTAGCTCGGCTGACGTTATTTTTCAGGATCTATTTGAAAAAATGGAGCTCCGAGATCGCGACCTCTTACCTTATGATGGACAGCTGGTCGGATTTTCCAGCCAGGGAATCACTCCCAGGGGATACGTAGAGATTTGGCTTACAGTAGGCGACCACCCCATGAGTAGGACCATCCAAACAAAGTTCTTGGTCGTCTAGTGCGATTCAGCATATAACGCCATAATCGGCCGGCCAACTTTGAACAGGCTTGGAGCCATCGTCTCTACACCCCACCTCTGCATGAAGTTCCTCTCCATCAGTCTCCAAGTTTTCACAGTAAAAGGAGTCCAACACTCGGCCCGCAGTTGCTACCAGATGAGCCTCCGCCCCCACTTCACCAAGCAGCACGTTCCTCCCTCCAAAAGACCTCGGAGCGTGCATATGGTAGAATTGGACGTCCGGGCGGACGAAGAAGATTTCCGACCACAACCAGAGGGGGAAAAAACAACTCTACAATTGGGTCACTCCCCAAGGCAGGTAGTATACCTTGGCAGTTCCCTCCCGCCAAGTCAAAGGTCAAGACTGGAGGCATCTCTAAAGGCAAATCGGGACCTCTTCGCCTGGTCGGCGGCAGATATGTCGGGTATAGATCCTTCTTTCGCCTGCCATCGACTGACAACGAAACCAGGGGCTAAACCAGTGTCGCAAAGAAGGCAAAAAATGGGGGTGGGCAAGACCAATGAGGTTGCTTTAAAAGTGGCCGAGTTGCTGGAGGCGGGTTTTATCCGCGAAATCACCTACACCACATGGTTGGCAAATGTTGTGTTGGTGAAGAAACCCTCAGGGAAGTGGCGGATGTGCGTGGACTACACAGACCTCAATAAGGTATGCCCTAAGGACCCTTATCCTCTCTCAAACATTGATCATTTGGTGGATAATTCTTCAGGATATCAGTACCTGTCCTTCATGGACGCATACTCCGGCTACAATCAGATCTCGATGGGCGGCATATCTGCTTGACGAGAAGACCCCTCAGTAGGGCAAGGAATGGGGGATGACGTCCTTTGACGCTTGGAAGAAGCAACATCCTTTTTAGCCAAGGCAACGGCAGCGGTCCTTTTCAAAAGAAGACTCTTCCTCAGCTTCTCACTCATCTTGGTTTTTAGTTCGACTGCACAAAGAAGAAGAAAAACGTTAATAACGAGATAAGCAAATATAGACAAGTAAAGTACTAAAAGATGAACCCAATCCACCCATCGACGAGGTCCACTAAGGCACCGCCCCCATCACGGATCGCCGAGCAAGGAAGAATTCCCCCTTCGTCAATCCAGTAGGATATGAGTTCAGCAGCTTTCGCCTCTTCCGGAGATAAGTCCCCGATCTCCACCAAGAAGCCCTTAGAAGGACGTTGATGGATCTCCCCCTTCCAAGAAAAAGGGAACCGCGGCTCGCCCGACTTGCTGAGACACCAGTCATTCCACACCTGCCTGACGTTAACCTTAAAATACCCGCCCTTCCATTTCTTCTCGTTTGAAGAAAACGACGTCAGTAACCCCCGTTTTGGTCGAGTATCAGGCTCGTCCAACCATGGCGTCCTTACTTTTCTTCATCTGAATTGGTGCGATGTCCTACCCGGAACATCCAGAAGAATAGCTTCAAACTGCAAGGAAAACCCGCCGCCCGACACATGATCTCGAACGCCCTAATAAACCCCCACGAGTTTGGGGTCAGTTGGCTCGGTGCAAGCTGCAGGTGAACCAGAATCTGAATATCCCACTCCTCCAGTGGGAGACGAAGCCCCAAGCGTCGGACGTACGCCTCGTACATGAAGAAGGTGTATTTGTCTTTCCTCTCCGCGGCAAAGTCATAACAGACCCTCTCCACTGACTTAGGAGCAACGGCCTCGAAACCATGGAACGACTCTTTGGCCAAAGGCAGGCTGAGGGAGCTCCCATAAGGGAACGTACTAGGCGTCCCAAGCACTTCTCTGTCCACCCACCAGTAGCGGGAATCCGCCCCGGTCAATTCCGCTGGAACAGACAGTTGCGGAACCTTTGATTTATAAGTCCTCATCGTCATGAACCTACCATCACAAGAATCATCAGATTCAGACTCAGACTCAGAATCGGAACTGCTACTCAAACTAAGCCCATACTTGGCACGCAATGAGGCCAAATAGTCATCGACAACCCCCCAACGAAACCCTGCACCTCCACCTCTGAGGGAGGGGGGACAACACTCAATGGTTCCAGGACCTCCACCAAGGCGTAAGACGAAGGCGGAAATTTTTGGAAACATGGTGGAGGTCCAGGAAGGATCTCCACGTCGGAATCAAGAAAATTTGGAAGCGCACAAGTGACAACTTGAAAAAATAGTCTGATACTAATATATGAGGAAATATAGAGAGAGAATAGGATACAAGAGTACACAAAAGAGTATTAAGTATTAACTTCCTTATAAGGGGACTCTCCTATTTACAGAGAAAATGTGCATAAAATATTTGCAGGTAAATGCTATTGACATGGTAAATTGTCTTGTCATGTTTGTCCAAGACAAACATGAATTACTTTATCCTTATCGGGCGACCTTTGTATACTCATACTTATAGTCATATATTAGATATATCTTTGCCGTATGGTAGATGGTCTCATACGATACAATGCTTTATACATGGTGGGTTGTTTTGTCGCCTATCCAAATATCATAGTTATATATTAGGTATGTCTTTGCCAAATGGAAAAGGGTGGCACATGATTCAGACGATGTGTAGCATGAGTCTGTGTCGTTCTGAAGGCGTGACAGTCCTGTAATAGAAGTTTGTGTTGTTCAGGCGATGTGATAGTCATGTAGCAGAGACATGTGATCCCATAAGTTATTGACTAGGCAATGTCTTGTCACTGTTGTTCTTTGTTTAGCTAGCTAGACTGACTATCTAAATATAAACGACAATTGTATGAGTTAGATCTTATTTGTCTGACATATGATCATGACATGCATAGATTTGGTAAGTCATAATATTTCCTAGAACCATGATGAAAGTACTTCTTACCATCATTACTCATTAAAGTAGTTTAAACCAAAAATACTAAGCCAAAGTGTTCCTACCCGACGAACTAAAGGGTCCCAAGCCTGGTCACCAAGGTGGGCCCCACTTGTTGGGACCACCAGAGTTGATCCAAGGGACAGCATGCTTTCCGTACTCCACCAACTTACCTGCCAGCACAACAGGCAGGTCACAGAACGGACACCCAACCAACCGCAGGCTAGAAGACAAGAACGGCACAGTGTACAGCCCTAGCAGACCGCCTGACACGGGAAAAGCAACTCCCGACAACACCTTTGGTCGGCCACGCGTCGCCCCACCAGTCAAGAACTCAATATCAACTCTCCCCTCTATAAATAGGGATCTCCACCAACAGGAAGTATCTTAATCTCTTCACTCTCATATATTACTCACCTTATTTTGCTATTCTCTCACTGGTCCATACACTGACTTGATCGTCGGAGAACCTTTTCAGGTACTTCCACCGGCGGGTCCAACTCTCCTACTTCCTCCTGCTGCCCTGACGACTATCCTCCGCCCCTTCATCAACATCTGATCACCCTTAGTCCGTATCTTTGTGTTCCCTTAGTCCGTATCTTTGTGTTCCAACAAGAACAATGGTGACATGGAGTGTTTAAGCATAATCACATAAAGTATGTCTTCCTTTATTATAAACAGAACTCTGGGAAAGAGAATCCTTGAGTGGTACGTTATGCGTCTCTTCGTTTGTTGAAATATTAATGATTGATCATTTATAAATATTGTGGTTCATTCAATGTCTATTTAATCAATAAGAGCATGTATTTCTATAAGAGTATGTTCATGAAGTTAGAAGGAAGAAAACACAAAGTAGTAAAAAAAAGAGCAAGACTGCATAAAGTGAAAAAGAGAAAAAATACCCAAATTTGTATAGAGGAGTCGATGAAAAAATTGTGTTTCTGTTTCAGAATTATGTCAATGAGGTCTTTAACAACTTTTAATTTTGCAAAAGAACCCAGATTTCAGAAGGAAGGTGACTGTCATACATGATTTGCGTGAGATGAAGATTTAGTTCATTGCTATTTCATTTGCAATTGAAAGGAAATAAAAGGAAAAGGAGATCAATGAATTATTTTTCTTCATCTGCAATTGATTTCATTTACAATTGTGGACAAGATTAATTTGTAAAGTATTGAGTTTAATTCATTGAGCTCTTTCAATTTTTAAAACGGTCCCAGATTTCAGAAGGAATGTGTCTGTTATACAAGACTTACGTGAGATAGAGATTTAGTTAATCGATCTCTTTGAAATGAATCGAAATAAAAGGAAAAAGGGGGATCAATGAATTATTTTCCTTTATCGTCTGCAACAATTCCTTAAGTTCATTTATTTCCTTCATGGCAAAATGACCTAGATTTTAAAAGGAAATAAATGAGCTGTTATACAAGATTTGTGTAGAAGAAAAAATGACCTAGAACAATGAATTATTTAATTCATTCAGCTCTTTCATTTTTCAAAATGGTCCCAAATCAATGAAGTTTTGTATAGAGGAGTCGAGGAAAAAAATATCTCCTTCATTGAAATCATTTACATTGTATTCTTCATCTGCCAAATTATTTAGTTCATTATATTCGCATGTACCAAATGATTTAGTTCATTATAATGTCTTTTGCATCTCTGAATGAATAATAAAACAATTATTTTGGATGTTAATTTATATTTTTTGTTAATTGTTTGGATGATTATTTTCTTTAATACTTTTGTTGTTCATTATTAATAAATTAAACATGATAAACAAATTAACAATAATTAATAGATATAAAAACAAATTAACAAAATGTAATGTTTAATATTTTTCCAGTTTCGTGTTAGTAAACTCAATTATATAGTAATCTACTTCATGACAACTTCATCTTAAATAACTTTAATTCATGTCGTATAAATATTTTCCAGTTATGTAAAATGTTAATTTAACAGCACAAAACTACGATCATGCTGCTAAATAGGAAAATAAGTTCAGTTTAACATCGCATAATTAATATAACGATGTTGAAGATGTGTTACTGAAAATAAATATTAAACAGCTTGATACACAACAATAACACAAACCTTAATATGCATTGTTGAAGATGTCAATACAATAACGCTACTTTCGCATATGTTGTTGAAGATGTGTTAATGAAAATAAGTAGTAAACGACTAAATACACAACAACAACGCCAACCTTAATATGCATTGTTGAAGATGTCTATACATCAGCGCTACTTAAACATGCACTGTTGAAGATGTGTTAATGAAAATAAGTAGTAAACATCTGCATACACAACAACAGCGCAATCCTTAACATGCGCTGTGGATAGGGGTGTAAGCGGTTCCGGTTTAAACCGCGAAACCGATGGAACCGAACCAAACCAAACCGTAAAATGTGGTTCGGTTCGGTTTCGCGGTTCGGTTCGGTTATTTTTTTAAGGAACCGTTTATGTTCGGTTCAGTTTATGGTTTTAGAAATTTAGGAACCGTTAGAACCGAAGCGAACCGCATAGTAAAGAAATATATACTAGGGATTCGGAAAATAATATTTTATTATTGTTTAAATTCTTCAACCAATTTTCTAGCTTAAATTATCAATTTTTTTGTGAATTGTAGTGTTACATATGTTACTAAATTGTTATTAAGTTAGTATTATATATATTATTAGTTACTAAATTGTTTCCTAATGTCTTATGATTTGGAACATATTTTTCAACATTTGTGATATTGAGTTTGAAACCAACATATATCATATATTGTTATACATGTATTGTTACATGTGTTACTAATTATGAAATGTAAGGTTATAAATGTAACTACTATTATATATTTTACTAATTGATATATATGTTACTAATCATGAAGTGTATTGTTATATATGATTCATAATTTTCTATAATAATAGTAGTAATGTTTATCCTTTTATGATAAACAATATCTCTTGTAACACATTTTGATTTTCAATTGATGAAATATTTTTTTTATAAAAAGTAAATGTAAAAACCGTGGAACCGAATCGAACCGAACCATTCAAGAGCGGTTTGGTTCGGTTCTTATAGTTAAAATTGCGGTTAATTGAGCGGAACCGAACCATATGTTTTTGATCAGTTCGGTCACTAAAATGCACCAAAAACTGAACCGAACCGAATTTTTACACCCCTAGCTGTGGAAGATGTAAATACAACATCGCTACTGTTAGTTTACGTTGTTGAAGATGTCTATTCAACAACGCTAGTGTTAATATGCGTTGTTAAATTAGTAATACAGTTTAAATATTTAAAATATGAATCATTCCTTCTACGCTCTCAAACTTAATCGAAAAGAAATCTTCATACTCTCAGCAAACCCTCATACTCTCAACAAAACCTCATACTCTCAGAAAACCCTCATAAACCTCAAAACACTTCATCAATAACTTCACAAAGTGGCGATCATGGTTCTCTTGACGAAGCTACACCGACTCCACAAGACAAGCACATCGTTTCTCAAAAACGACCTCCACGTGGAATGACTTCCATGAAGAATGTCATTCGGTCAAGAAGCAAGGATGTGAAGATAGAAGTTAAATAGAACTCTAAAGGCCAACCATTAAACTCGAAGGGTGGCAACATATTGGTAAGCTGCATTGGTGTTGTTGTTAGGCAGAATCTGAAGCTAACATTCAAGAAATGGAGTGATGTAGGGAATATCACGAAGGAGCTTATTTGGAATGAAATAACAGTAAGTTTATTTTTCAATTTTTGTGTCTTCATGCAATGCATGTATATGTGTTATGTTTTCATGCAATATACGTATATATATTACGTTTTCATGCAGTGTACGTATATGCATGTGTTTTCACGCAATATATAATGTATATGTGTTTTTATTTCAGTTAACTTTTGATGTTGGTGAGGAGCATAAGGATTATATCCTTAAAACAGCTGGCAAGGCTCTTCGGCCAAACTGATGCTGGAAAATTACTCAGAGATGTTGATGGCAATGTCAACCTAAAACCTCCAACTAAATATGCAAATGTCGTTGATGAAGAAGATTGGAAGACTTTTGTCACCCTACGCACACAAGACGAGTATTTCTTGGTAAAATCGTATTCTTTGCATTGTATTGACTTTTGTATATATGCTTTTGTATATGATTGTTGATATTATTGTTATTTATTGTTTCAAAAATTAAGTAATGAAAACCGCAAGAGGGCATCCAAGCATTTATATCCATACCGAGCTTCTCGAGTGAGATATAGAGGAATCGAGGAAACAGTTGTGAGTTTTGATAATTTGTAAGTACATTATTGGTTATATTTTGTATGCATATATATTTAATTACACCATTATTGGTTATGTTTTGTTAGTTGGAGAACAAAAACGATACACCTATGACTCCACATGGAGTAGAACTCGATGTTCTATGTGTGAGTGCCCATAAGAACAATGATGGTATCATCGACTATGAGGAAGTTCAAGACGTGACAAGACGTGTTGTAAATGCTCATTTTTTAATTATACTTAATTTCCATACTTTATTTATCAAAACGTGATTCATTAACATTATGTTTTTTCTTGATTTGTCAGGTTGCCCTAAAAGAAAATGAGGCAAACTCGAATAGTCACATAATACTTGGCAAGACACTAGGACTGCCTATCTACCTTGGTCGTAACCGAGGTGCAGAATTTGGGGTTAGCCAGCAGACATTTGTACCCCATCCAAAGCGTGCAACCAAAGCCCAAATGAGTCAGGTTCAAAATCAACTAGATGGCCTCATGCAACAGTTCAACGAATTTGAGCAATCAATGAAGGAGAAGGAAGCTGAGTGGCAACGACTAGCTAGTAATATTGGTTGTTCCTTCAATCGTCAATGAGAGTTGCACACCTGCACCTTACAACATTTCATTCTGATTCTCATTCCTGATGTAATTTACTTAACTTATTTTAATTTAGTTAACTTATTTGAATTTAGTCGTTAACTAATTATATGTTTTAACTTATGTACAAGGAATTAGTTCTTGCACACATTTCCTCTCCTTCACTGTCTCCTTTTATAATTAGTCATAGCCGAGTGGTGGGTGTTGGGAAAGTGCACAAGTCGACCGATGTTATGCTGCATAATGCACGTATCTCACGTATCGATGATGATGTGTTGATGCCAATTCCTCTCGATGAGAATATCTTCACAGTTGGAGGGGCTATAGGCACTTTTGTGGCTTGGCCAGTAGACCTTGTTGAAGTAATTCCTCATAAGGTATGATTTTTCACCTTATGCTCACACGTAAGTAATATTGATCTATAATTAATATATTTTTTATTGAATATTTCCGGAAAATGTACATTTCACCCCTAGTAGCACCCAAAAGTCTAAGTCATATTCGAGGGATGTAAGCTCAAAGCCGTCTATTGGGGATGTGAGCTCCAAGAAGACTACCAACTACTATACTCAGATGTTGGAGCATGTACATAAGTTAGGAGATAATATGATAATTATATCAATTCCCAAGGAAGTCTTCGGGGATGACATTGATGAATACGTTGGCATTAGTTAAATCAGGATGTATATAAAAATGATTGTGTAGGTGCAACTACTGTATGTATATATATGAGGTAAATTATGTATTCTTAACTTCTCACTTTTGCATGACGGTGTGTTATAATTAACTAACATTTGTGTTACATGTATTAGTTACTTGTATGAAACTTATATTAAGGTAAATAAGAAAAAAATGATGTTCATATCCCCACACCTTACCACTTTGGTATCGGGTGACAAAAATGAGATTGGGGAAAAAATAGAACGAATTACAGATAATTTCCTCCATCATAAAGAAGATGCAAATTTATTTCTTGCACCTTTTAATATTGGGTGAACATTTTTTAATTTTCTTTTATATTTATTTCTTTAGTATGTTTGTTGTGCTTAACATTTCCTAATCATGTACACATGTTTTGTTAGGCATCATTAGGTTTTGGTTGTAATCAATCGGGTCAATGAAGAAATATACTACTTTGACTCATTGACACATGGTGATATGAACAACTACCCAGCTATGAAAGAGATGTTTTCTAGGTAAATGGACTACTCATTTAAACTTTTAGTTACACTTTCACTTTCATTTTTTGTTTAGTAATTAAGTACATTTTCTATTGTTTAGTGTGGTGAGAGTTTACATAAGTTATAATCGTGCTAGAAACAAGATACCAAGTCCCGAAATCAGGTGGGCTCCTATAAAGGTATTGGCACAAATCATCTCAAACAGTTATAATTGTAATGGTCAACTAATGCTATACTTATATGTTTGCTTCATTTTAATTGTAGACCCCTTACCAAACAAACACGGTAGATTGCGGCTATTACGTGCTGAAATTCAAGAAGGAGATCATTCAACAATGACCAACTAATGCAATCCAGATTGATGGTAAATCATATATAGATGACGAAGTCAACCAGATTAGAGAACAATGGTCAAACTTTGTACTTATCTCTATTGACAAATCATAGCTAAATGTATAGTAGATTAGTTTTGCATAGATTGTAGCTTAGATAATTCAATGTAATGTATATGATTTGGTCTATGTAATTAATGTAATTCAATTAATGAAGCACAAATTGTAGCTTAGGGAATTTAATTCAATGTAAATATTACAGTGTAATTAATGTTCAATATATAAATTCAGTTGTATTCATATATTCATTTTGTTGTCATGTTCTGTTTCTGCATGCATTCAGGTTATTTTTTGTTGTGTGTAACTGTGTAGAATTACGAATAATGGTCTTCGACAAACACTTTTCTTTATTGCGTTGTCATTATAACAATAGAACAACACTTTTTTTAACAACACGTTATTGATTACATTAAATTTAACAGCGCATTCATCAAATAACATTGTTGATAACGTTGAATTAACATCGCATTCACCAAACAACATTGTTAAATACTTATCTCTCATTTATTCTATTTTAGCTATACAAGAGCACATTCGGTAAGAAGTGCTGTCGATATTATCAACAAAACAATTTCCTCTATTAAACACAATGCTTAATTGATTAATTGTTTGAATGTTATGTATTGCCATTATTAATTATTCTATATATTTAGTTAATTGTCATTAATTGAATGTCATAATGTAATTATTAATTTGAACCTCGAAAGTCATTCAACCTCAAAATTATTCACTCATTCAACACCGAAAATTATTCACTCATTTTACACGAAAATCAGTCAACACCGATTTCGAAAATCCTTCACTCGTTTAACCTCAAAATCACCATTCACGCATTCAACATTGAATTGAAAGTGAGTTTTTCATATAGTTATTTGCCTTTTTAATTACATTATATTTAGCTTGTATTGAGTTATAAATATTTTTCTTATAAATGAGTGAAAGTGATTTCACTCATTTAGCTTGTATTGAGTTGGGGTTTCCGAGTTCCGACTCATTTAGCTTACATTATGAGTTAAGGTTCTCTCATTTTTAATTACATAATAATGCATTTGCTCTGCTTGATGAGCTTAATTCCAAGCTTGTGGATTTATGCTCATTATATTTTTTTCTTAATAGAAAATGGATGAGTGCCAATTGATTGACGAATGAGTATGAAGAAGAAGTGAAATCATTTGTTAGGTTTGTAATTGAGAATGCTGAAAACCCTAATATATATCCTTGCTTAAGATTTTGTTACTCAAACCAAATTACTCCAAATGATTTAAAAGTTCATTTAGTGTGTCACGATATTGATCAAAGTTACACATTTTGGACAAGACATGGTGAGACGAGAGACGATATGGATTGTGATGATGAGATGCAAAAGAAATACAACTACACAAATGCACATGAAGACGATCGTTTCGAGGAAATGGTAAACGTTGTCGAATAGGATCTTCAAGATTATCCTGAGATGTTTCAACGGTTGATAAGTGATGCTGAGAAACCATTATATGATGGTTGTACTAAATTCACAAGATTGGAAACGGTGTCAAGGTTGTATAAGTTAAAATCTGTTAATGGATGGACTGATAAGAGTTTCATCGACTTGCTTGCACTTTTGAAGGATATGTTGTCGGAAGATAACGTGCTCCCTTCTCGAACCTATGATGCAAAACAAATGTTACGCTCCATAGGCATGGACTACACTAGGATACATGCTTGTGAAAATGATTGCATCTTATTTTTTAATGAGTATACTTCATTAAAGTTTTATCCTAAATGTAATGCATCACGATATAAGAAGGAAGACTCAATTCCCAAAAAGGGTTTATGGTATTTTCCCATCAAAGCAAGATTCAAGCGTATGTTTAGCAATGCCAAAGATGCAAATAAGTTGACATGACATGATGAAGAAAGGATTAAAGATGGTAAGCTTCGGCATCCTACAGATTCTCCTCAATGGAGAAAAATTAATCACGACTATCCTAGTTTTGGTCAAGAATCAAGAAATATATGCTTTGCATTGTCAACAGATAGAATTAACCCACATAGTGTTCAAAGTTGCTCCCATAGTATATGGCCAGTGATGTTGGTAATATACAACCTACCTTTTTCTTTATGCATGAAGCGCAAATATGTGAAGTTATCTATGTTAATTTCTAGACCTAAACAACCAAGAAAGGACATAGACATATAT
>NC_032026.1:8844262-8844511 GCF_001865875.1 Lupinus angustifolius | reverse complement strand
TAGTACAAAAGGACATTTTGCATGTCCTGTATGTGAAGACAATACTCATTCAATGAGGTTGGAACACTATAAGAAGAATTTCTTCCTTGGACATCGTAAATTTTTGCCTTCAGATCATCACTACCAACGGATGGAGAAAAGCATTTGATGGAAACAATGAAGAAGGTCGTGCTCCTTTGTCGTTGACAGGTGATCAATTATTTCAAAAGCTAAAGAGTTTGAATACTAACTTTGGTAAACCTTTTGCAA